>NC_048596.1:190986841-191159275 GCF_003668045.3 Cricetulus griseus | reverse complement strand
GGAGTGGGAACTGGAATTGGTATGTAAAAAGAGAAAAGATTGTTTCAAAATTTAAAAAAAAATGATAAAATGTAAAAAAAAAAAACAGTTTATAGTAATAGCTGTCAAACTTCAAATGAAAATTCAGGTTTTAGGATTATTAACCAGGACTGTCTGGTATAATTATAGTAGAAAGTTATTATGTTATCAAGCTCATGACAAATAAATGGAGGTGCTTACTAAAAAAGAAAAAGAGAGTGAGAGAAGGAAAGGAAGGAAGGAAGGAAGGAAGGAAGGAAGGAAGGAAGGAAGGAAGGAAGGTTCTTTTGGCTTGCCAAACAATTCCATCTTATGGAGGCACTTTCTTAGTTGAAGCTCCCTCTTCTCTGATAACTTTAGCTTGTGTTAAATTGACATAAAACTATCTAGCACAATACAATTGAAAAAAAAAGCAGTGGTAAAGCCAAATAAGAGCGCCTAAGAAACTTCTCCACTTTAAGTAGCAGGAAAGTTAAAACTTCTTGATTTTCTTACTTGAAAATATTCTGAGAAGGCTAAACTTTAAAGTTTTTCTTATGCACTGCATAGTGCCAGCGTATTGTTACTGGCTTCGAAACATGTCCCCACTGTGTGTGGCCATGCTTTCTGGAGGCTAGAAAGAAGCCAGCTGCTTCCTTGAAAAGTTAAGTTTAGGAACCTCTAATTGGGAACAGTGATATATGTTGCCAATACAGTCATTATCTTGAAACAATTGAACAAAATCAGTTGGTCTCTAAACATGAAGTAAGTAGAAAATAAAAAGGAGTTGGTGAGTCTTGTTAATGAAGCTGCCCACTAACAACGACTTTTTTCTTATGAAACCAGAACTTACTTTCTGTTATTATTTTTAGCGTAATTCTAGAAAAGGGGAAGAGGATGGGCTCACTATGATTATCAAACACAAACAAGAACACTAAAATGCCCAAAATTGTTCCAAACTGAAATTTCTCAACTGTTAGCTTCGGAAGTATTCAAGTAGTACTTGACCCCATAGTCTAATTAATGAAATAGGTTCAAAAAATGCTGTGAGGTAAATATGCAAAGAACAAAACAACAAAAACAAAAGTTCAACTAATACCTGGTAAAGAGTACAAAGGAGGTCATCAGAAGCCATCCTCAAGCTGGTCCCAAGTCACCTTGAGATTTCTCACCCAACTCCTAAAATTCGTACAGGCTTATCTCATTCTTCTCTGTAGCCCCAAGGCCTTAAGATCTTAGTCTTTGGAACCAGCTGTCAGACACACTAAATGCTAATAGGTAATTTCGTATTATGTCTGTCTACCCATCTACCTGTAACAATATACAAACTTAACATAAGATCTCCCTTGTCTTGCAATTACTTTCTTACCGCTTTTGTGAATTGCACAGGGTATTATGTTAGGTCACTATAATGGGATTTTACTGTTAAATGCCCTAAGTTGTCCTATTCCTAGGGTAGCTCTCTACATATGATCACCATAAAGACAAAAAAAATTTAAACATTTCACAGAAGCGGGGTAAGGTATTCCATGCCTGTAATCCTCACACGCAGGATGCCAAGGAGGATTGTGAACTTTAGGACGAGCTGAACTTCATGTCAAGACCCCATCTATTTCAGTTCTACAGTATTTAAATGCGCTTCCCACACACTGTGGACGCAGGTTCACTTTGGCATGAATTCCACATCTTTAAAATTACAATGAAGTTTTTTGTTCTAGATCATCATTGTTTCTAAATAACATTTTTCTTTTATATGACTTTTAATACTCTTATCAATCCCCCCCCTCGTTTTCTCTTGTTGATTTGTAGGAGCTGTTTATTTATTAAGTGGATTAATATCTGAACTGACAGCCAAAAATAATTGTTACTGACACAGACATATACTTACCAACATAATTCAAAATCACGTGTCTGTTATTAATGTGGTGCTAAATGACTTTATGAGTTCTTAAGGGTTCTTATTTTTGGCACTTTTGAAGTCAGGAATGAGAAGTTCCTGGTGTTTCCCTATGTGAGCCCCAGCAAAGGCACCCAGGCCAAGCTCGTGGTTGGAGCTGACAGGGGAGGGAACCCTGTAAAGGGGAAATTTGTGGAGTGTGATAATGAGGTGAGTCGTTATGTTCTAACTGGTCTTAACTGTTCCATAAATGTTTCTTTTACCCTGTAAACTTTAAGGTCAAGATAATAGGCAGAGTTGGCGTGAGGAAAAGCCACGCAGACCTTGGCTGGGAGTATGTCAGTGCTTAGAGGGCTGGGTTACTGTTTAACTGCCCAGTGAGCATGCAGGAGAAAATTTTCTTGTCTGCTACCACTGGCAACCTCATCTTAAGAATAAACCAGGTGCATCATTCACATCGAAGGCGGTCCTGGGAACACCATGGGCCATCATGCCCCCAAGGAGGTTCCGCTTTATCCTCTGAGGAACAGCCAGGGAAAATGCACCATGAGTTCAGCTTCACAACAATTTTTACAAAAGCCAAACACGTGGGCTGGGGAGATGGAAGAGCAAAGGTGTTTGCCATGCAGGGTGAGGACCTGAGTTTGGATCCTCAGAACCTGCATCATACTAGAGGTGGTAGCATCCTTCTTCAATCCCAGTGCTCCTAAGGGGGGATGGGAGGAGGAGATAGGAGAATCCATGGATAATTTTCACTGGCCAGGAAGTTGGGCGTGTGTAGCAGTGAACAACAAGAATCCTGTCTCAAACAAGGTGTGAGGTGAAAACCAACACTCAAGGCCTCCCTTGGCCCTCAACAAGCATGTTGTGACAGGAACTTTCACTCTCACACAGAGAGATTTTACTTAAAGTTTTTTTTTTTTCAGCAAGAATTTCACAGTGATCATTTTTCTTTCCACACCATCTATGATGATACCAAAAGAGAAAAAAGAAATGTTCCTATCAAACCTTCAGATTACCTGGCCTATGGCTTAATCCTCTTTTAATCCCAGAAAATGAAGAGCTAACAATCTGGGGCAGGATTTACAGGCACATTAAATTAACAGTATGATTCTCCCCTAGCAGCCATTAATGCTGCAATATGAATGGGGATTTTTTCCCCGCCTACAAGTGGCTAATATAATTTTTAAAACTTCCTTCAAATATCATTAGCAAGTGAGAAATCGATGGGTTATTGGCTAGTGTGTGAAACGTTTTCAATATTGCAAGCCATGCCACTAAAATAAAGCATTTTTAATTATATGGAAAGTATTTTATTAATAGGCAATTTAGAATGCCTGAGTGGTACCCAGGAGTCTGAAGAACCTAATACCTAGACACAGGGAGACGCCGGTCCACATACAGGCTGCTTGTCTTAGGAAATGCAGTAGCAGTGTATGAAATTTTATGAGCATTGTTTCTGATTTTACTGGAGACTACAACGAAAAGCATCCTGTTTTGAGATGAGAAAACAAGGCGGGCCTGGTGTCACAGCTGCTATAGAGGTTACAGTGAAGAATCTCAAGCTCAAATGAATTGAGACCCTACCTCAAAATAATAAGTAGGAAGGGAACTGATAGTGTAGCTCAGTGGTAAAGTGCTTATCCAGCAAGTATGAAGCCCTAAGTTCAATCCCTAGTACCACCAGGGAGCAAGAAAGAGAGGCTATGACTCCAAGCCATGCCACCCTCCATGACAGTATGTGGAGAAAGAGTATCAGAAAACAGGTCTTAGGATGTCAAGTGTTCCAGCACACTTTTTCATGCAGAGCAAGTGGGATGACTGCCTCCATGATTCCGAAGGAATAAAGCGACTGCTTTACATGCAGGGCCCTCCCAGGAACTGCTTCAGATGCCTTTCTTGGGATCTAATGGCAAGGCTATAGCCAATGGAGTAGAGCAGAGTCACCTCTTCCTAAAGCACCTGCAGGTTCCTGTGCTGGAGCAGGATTCTTCCTGGTTTGTATCCCTGGAGACATATAGGGAGCCTTCAGCTGCTGGCTCTGCAGAGCCTTTGCTGCCTCCTAAAACTCCTACAGTCAAATGATATTCCTGAAATCCATCAATACTGTCTGTCACTGAGTAGGCACCCCACTGCTCTGTGGGTAGCAGATACTCAATTGTTGTGCAGACCTGTGGCAGCATGTGAGAGTCACTTGAAGAAAACTCTTGAAATCAGATAGCTGTAAGAGTAACATGCACTTCTAATCCATTCTCTTCCAGATGTTTACTGGGAGATTAGGAAAACAACACATGGCAGCCATTGTGTCAACCTGGAAGAGCCATACAATCCTTCTTTAAACAATGGAGCAGCCAGGAGCCAGTGAATGCCTTACAACTCCATGGGGCTGGCACTGTTTCAGATGTCTAAAATATATGAAAGACACAATGGCCTCAAGTCCAAAATCAGTGGTGTCACTATGGACAGTCTTAACCTCTCCTGAAGTAGAACTATGTACATTGTCTCCTTCTTTAGATTGCAGGACTTGGTCAAAACCACTGATGCAGGAGACAGAGTGGCAAAGCTCTGTTGGTCTACAATAACCCCTGTGACATAGAGGATTCCAAAAAGAGGCCTCCGACCAAGCCGACCACTCTCCAATGCCCTACCTTGTTCTCTGTCCAAAAGTTCATTCAATAGCTATTCACTCTAAATTCAAGGTGAACCTAATCTGAGCTTTCCACCACCTTACTGAGATGACAGTATCCTTCTCATTTGGCGAACGATAAAATGAAGGTGAGGAATTAAACTGTCTGGAAGGGTAACAAAGGGTCACATTGCCTATGAGCTTTCCTAGTGTGACTCCAGTAGCCTCTGTCCTGTCTTAAGCAGTCTGGCTCAAAACAGGGGGGAAAAAAATTTCAAAGCATTGAATACCAAGGTCAAGTTATCTAGGATGGTGGGAGGACACAGCAGATAGATGAGGTGGTAAGGGCCACCAGGGGTAGAGACTGGGGGCTGGGAGGTATGATAATTCCCAGCTTTTTTTTTTTTTTTCCTTTCTCACTCCACTCAGGAGATATGTGAAGCTCTGTGGCATGGAGATTAGAGGTCAGAACTTTGCCCATACCATAACAGGAATAGTGTTATCTCCAAGAATTTCCCAATCCTCTGAAGTTTAAATTCTTAAAAACAAATGGAAATAATGCTGCCTCCTAGCCTTGTGTATGACATAAACATAATGGCGCAGCTACACAAGAACAAAAACAAAACAACAAAAAACCACCAAGCCTATTCTATAAATGGGGTTGTCGTGGTTTAGATTGGAAATTCTGCCCACAAACTCCTATGTTTCCCTGTCAATGGCACTGTTTGGGGAGGCTGTGCAGACACTGAGGTTGTGACTTGGATTGTAGAAGTGCCTTGCTGGTCTTTGAAAGTGACACTTGCTTCTGCTTCCAGTCTGAGTTCTCTGATTCCTTATCTATCAAGATGTGAACAGGCTGTGCTGCAGGCTCCTACAACCACAGGCCAAGTTTCTCCAGCCACCATGTGAGATAGACTGCTCTCTCTAAACTGGGAACCAAAACCAACTTCTCTTCCCTGAAGTGACTTCTGTCGTGCCTTTGGTCACATACTGTTTTCAGGATGCATGTCACTTCCTATGCCTCTCACACACTTCCCTGTGTAGGGTGGGAGGATGCAGTCAGCAAATGAACCCCCCACACCACAGGACATCTGTCTCTCCTCTAGTTAAGTGGCCACAGAAATAACCATAAAAGATCATTTCCCAAAAGAATTTATACTCTTGTCTCAAAGCAATGAGGTCTGTTCTTGACTTCCAAATTTTAAATCCTTTATGTTTGTTCAGTTATGTTTCTTTTTCCTACTTCTAAAAGGCTTCTGTGCTTAACTGTTTTGGAAGTAAGAGCTCAAAACTGTTCCACCAGCTCATAAAGTTTGTTAGCCAGGAGCCAGAAGTTAGGCCAGGAGGGAGGAGCAGGATCTGAGCATGCCAAGTCAGCTATGCCCTTATTGGTGATGGTAATGTTAAACAGTCTCCAAAGTCACAGGTCTTGGAGGTGGCCTGTGCAAACACCACCACAGGCATTTAGTGTGAGGCTAGGAACACAGAAGAAAGTCACAGCTGGCATTGGAAGTGCACTGGATATGGGGCTGGAGATAACCTGAGCAGCTCTTTCGAAATAGAGCTTCTGAGGACCCTCCACAGAAGGCCTCTAAACCAGGGTCAGAGGGAAGCTGTTCAACGCCCTGACTGTGGCTTAGGAATGAGGGACGCACAGAACACATAGAACCTGGTACTTCCTGGGCCAGCATTTGGAGAGGAACAATGGGCAGAGAGGCCCTGGAATGATGGTAGGGTGACAAACATGTACCCATGACAACAGCATGGTGGAGGGATGGCTATGGTTGGGTGTAAACTGTCCACCAGAGGCTCATGTGTTTGAAAAGTGGGCCTCTAGGTGGTGATGCTGTTCTGGGAGATAACGGAACCTTTTGGACTCCCCGGCAGTCTGGTATAAGGCATTAGCAACAGGGTTTAAGGGCTATAGCCTGCTCCCAGTTCCGGACAGCTGTGTTTCTGTGTTCTTATTCCTTGAAATGTATTCAATTATGCCACAAGCTCCAGCCACCACACACAGAGATGCAGCCACTGTGCCTTCCCCACCAAGAAACTGAGCTCCAACAGATCTTTCTTATCCAAAGCTGCAGTTGTTGGGGACAAAAGTGACTGAACATGAACTGACTCAGAGGAGAACTTTTCATGGAAAATAGTTTTTAAGAAGCTAGCTCCCCTCTCAGGAGCTAGCTTCACTAAAACAGAGGGATGAGACTCCCTGGCAGATGGATGCATAGATGAGCAGCATGACTACACAGATTCTCAATGTGGTCTCGGAATGGAGTCATTCCTGGAGATATGGCACAAGGGCCTGAAGTGTATGCTGAAAACTTACACCTAATTTCAGCATCTTCCAGCTTCTCATTTGCAGCTCACAATCACAGAGCTCCCGTAATCATGTGGTTAGCCTCTAGGGATTCACCGTTTAGATTCTACCATAGCGTAGCTCACAACACTCTCTGGCTGTCTACCATGAAGCAACACCTTTAAGAAGTGAATACTTCCTTTGTTCCTTACAAAATTGATGGACAGCTCTGCAGAATGAGCCACACTGTCCATGCAGATGACACTGTAATCCACAAGTCACCAGGGAAGGGGGTGGGGGGCCATCGAAAGTGTGATAGTCACGGCAGACACTGGAACAGAGTGATCCATAACCAGCCCAGCTTCCTTCTGGTCCTACAACTGTCAGAAGGTACTTAACTAACTTGTTCCTCAATTTCTTCAACAAACAGATATAATAAATACCTATTGACAGAGTTCGAATAAGTATCAAAAACCAGAACATATGAAACTAGGCCTGCAGGCCACTTAGGAAGCTAAGGCTAGAGGACCAAAGCTCAGGATGAGCCTTGGCTACAGAGTGAGTTCAATGCAGGTTTGGGCAACTTAGTGAGGCCCTGTCCCCATAAAAAACTTAAAAAGAGGGCTGAGGGAACATAGTTCAATGGTAGAACACTTGCCAAACATTCACAGAGCCCTAGGTTCATTACAGAAAGGGGAAAATACACATACACATACATACACACACACACTCACACACACACACACACACACACACACACACACACACACACACACACACACACACACACACAGAGGGGAGGGGGGAGTGTGAGTGCACCCTTAGGCATTACTATGATATGATTATTACCTTTGCCATGATTAATAAATTTTTGGCTCAGACAAACAGTATCATGTAACAGAATGAACACATGATCTTGAGGAGTACCTTCAACAAAAACAATAAGTACCTGAAGCTCAGTTACACATCCTCTGTGATAAAGAAAAATGATGGAATCTCATAGAGATTAAAAGAAATCAGGAAGTCATTGCCACATTCATCTTTACTCTTCCAAAACAGGGCTGGAAATTTTTGAACAATTATTCTGATCTAAACAGAGGGTGCTGCCCGACATTTATCCAGGGCCTAGGTAAATAGATGATATTCCTGCCACTATTTGCGTTTCTATCGGCCCCTATGCTGAGCAATCAATAATAAATGTTGTTTAAACAAATGGTGTAATTTTCCAATCTGTGTTGTTCTAAACCGACCTTTCCTCCTTGCTGCCATTTGTAATGCATGCATAATTCATTGACTAAGCAGAAGGAGAAGCAAGGAGGTTGGTCTAAGTGGCCCTTTTTGGGTTGTTTTTGATCATTTGTTATAATCCCATAAATAAAACAGGCTCGTCACTGTAAATGTGTGCATTATCTAGAGGTGTATTTAGTGAGAAAAATAATAACAGCTAGGCTACCTCTCCTGGCAATTTCCAAGCATAATTAATTGCTGAAAAGATGAATTTTCCAAGTTGAGAGGCCTCTAATAGAAGGAAAATAAGGGCCATTGTCAACATTAATGATAGAAGGAACTCTTGAAGGGCAGAGTCCTTTGCCACTTGGAGGGAGAGTTCTGCTAGAGACACTGTGTGGGAGACACCAAGCCTGTTTTTGTCCAAGTGGAGATATGTGGGTGTGTACTTTTTACTAAATACCTCTCAAAAAATCACAAATCAAGGGCTTTACAGAGCTAGCTATTGTCAGTTTTACTCATGATTGCTGTTGGCTCACACATATGAGCACACATTTTGATTGGACAAAAAACTGGCATGCAATAATGGATGTGTAATGCAGGTATTCATAATAGATAGATAGATAGATAGATAGATATAGATATAGATAAATAAAGCATGACTCAAGAGCCTTGCAGAGCTAGTGTCCATCAACTCTGACTCTGATCTGCTGTTTGCTCACCTGCATGTACTCATGTGCAATAAACCCTTCCAGTATGGGAGGCAAGAGCAAGATGCCACTCTTTCCCCAAAGGGCACCTCTGTGCAGTCCCTCAGATCATAGCAGATGACATGTCAATGCAACGGTGCTTGCTCTCATCCCAGAGATCAAAATGAGGGCTTAACCTGCAATTTACACTACAAGTCCCATGACACTTGCCAGATCTGAAGACTTCATTCTAATCTTCCTGGCTGAAAAAAAAAAAATAATCAAATACTCTAGCAAAGATGTATTGACAACTCTTAATTAACCATGCTAATGGGGGTGGATGCAGGGATAAATGCATTCCACATATAACCCCAAACCTTCATTTGGCCATTAATCTCCACCTCTCCTTCACTAAATCTAAGGGAGATAGAGAGAGACTGATGGGGTGGGAGACAGACATTGACTAATCCTTTCAAATTAGAATCTCTTGATGTCTGTATGCATGCTATGCAAATCCTCTCTAGATAAGCTAACAAGCAAGTGATTGGCTATACGTCCACCCAGACCAAGCACTGTGATTCAGTGGTCATCTTTCTGGATTCTTGGTAGTAAATACACTTTGGGTGTGCATCTAAACAGCATCAGTGGGAAGCATTTTCAGTAACTGAGGCCAACTGGAAGCAGACTTGTGGCTTCTTGCCCTTTTGTTGTTGCTCTAAAGAAAAAAAGAGTAAAATAAGCTTGCACACACATGCATGGCAGCTGCCTGCAGTACTAGAGCTACAAAAGCAAAAGCCCATACCTAGGCATTAGCTAAAGCAGAGAGAAGATAAGGGAGCCAGGGAGTTCCTTAATCGAGCTCTTGACGAAGCATTATTAAGCACTTTCTGGTTTTCAGGCCCTAAAAGAATACACAGTAATGAGACCCCCCTGGAAAAAAATGTGAGAATGGTACCTAAGCAAAGAGTGAAAGAAACATTCCACTTTGTCTTAACTATTCAGTGCAACCCCATCAGGAGCCAGAAGTAAGAATGTGTATCCCTGAGTACGGCGCTCCATTAAAGCCTCCCCTGCCTGGGTGCTGTTCTCCATAGCCATGACCAACAAGGCAGAGTTGGGTACTATGGACTTCTTGCTGTAGCAATAGCTTACATTGTTAGATAACACCAGTGTACCATCCCATCTAAAACAGCATGATCTGGTATCCTCCTTCTGCCACACAGGATCAAATAAAGGCATAAGTAGAAGTCAAGACACTTACCCAAACTTGCATAGATAAAAAGGAGCAGTGTCCAGAACGAAATCCAGACCATTATGCTGGAGCACCAATCTTAGTGCCTTGACAATGGCAGTTTTGAAGTTCGTCCTACTGTATCACACACTGCACTTTTGGCCACCTGCATGCTTTCTCACTGAATGGCTACACAGTACTATAAATGAGAGCTTGATACCATTGTACACTTAGGGAACTGACCTTGCAGAAGGGCAGTGAGCTGTCAAGGTCACAGGGCCCAGGAGTGAGGAGCTGTGTACTAAAAGCTAGGACTGTTTCTCAGGGTGAAGGTAATGATTAAGAGCTCAGGTCCGGAGCAGGTCTGAATCAGCGCTGCTCGCTAGGGAGCTGGCCCTGGCCTCTGATTACTGTAGGACTTTATTGCTTTCAGATTCCCTGGGCTTGGCACACCTGCTTCTTCCTCCCACTTCTCCTTCTGATGCCCTTTCTCCCCATCCAGGTCCTAGCCCCTCTGCCTCCCTACCCTGCTATCTCACCGAAAGTGCTGGGGAAATGGTTACCCTTTCCAATGCCACAATCTAGCCTGCAGTTTTCCATTTCTGGAGGGGAAGAAGCAGTGTGTGTGTGTGTGTGTGTGTGTGTGTGTGTGTGTGTGTGTGTGTGTGTGTTGGGGGTCATATAAGCACAAAAAATGAAACCCCAAATGTTGCTGAAATTATTATTTCAATTTTCCAAGAACATATTTCCAACTTGTCTCCCCCACTTTCACAGTTGTGGAGGTCAACCTCCACAGGGCATGCCTTCTCACATCTACCTGAAACTTAGCTGAGACTACTATATGGTTTAAAAACCACCTAGGCTTCTGAAATCTAGGTTGCAGACCAAAAACTTAAAGCGATTAAGAGGGCTTCAGATTTACATGTAAAATACAAGCTATGGCTCAAAAGACCACTAATGGCAATGCAGAATGTACAGCACAGCATTAAGACACAATACCCAGAGCAGAGGGAAGGACTTGTGATGGTTCGTGAAGAGCCCATGAAAGAGCAGAGAGGCCTGAGGAAATAGTTCAGCTCTGGAAACAAGTCCACACTGTCCACACCCTCAGGACCAACCCTTGAGTGTAGGGAAGAAGACAGGAGTATGCCTGTTCATCATGGCTGCTCATCTGCAGCATGAGACATGAGAGAACTCACCTTCAGTGCTGCCAAGGGGATGTGCAGAAAACACAGAGCACGGAACAATCCCTGAGCAGATGATGAGTGTCCTTGGTCAACATCACCGTTTCTTCACATGAATTGTCCAGCCCATCCCAGAGTAAATGGCCTTGCCTTGTGAGACTCACCATTCAGTCCCCACTGGACAGAGAACAGGGGTGGTCACAGCTCCACTTGCACTGGGGTCACTTCATTGTCAGGGTCCTCTTTATTAAGAGAAGCACCCAGAAGCAATGTGGGATGACAAGTATAACTGGGTGAGAGAAAAAGGAACAATCCTATATCTAGCTGGGCACATATAGACCACAGGTGCATGGTGATCAGAAACTGGCCCAAGCCCACAAACTCAGGAGTTGAGAGCCAGAGGAGACCATGAGTTTTTACAGGGTCGGTGGGGCTATGCAAACTGAGGGTTTGCACAGAGCTAACAGAAAGAAAGGGAAAAGAGATTTGGGTTGAGATCTGGGTTGAAGCATATGGTACAATCATCATCTGCATTCATGTGCCACATGCCTTGTTCATCTGTCACCCTCCTTCAGGACTAGTCAGCATCCTTACTATTGCCCTAGGCCTGAGGTTCTCAGTGGAGCCTTTTGCAGCATGGCATTAAAAGGTCACAGTTGACAACGGGAGCTAGGTCCACTAAGGAAAGATTTTCAAGACTTTGTAAAACAGTTCAATTCTTATTGTCACAGCACTTCAAGGAGTGTCGATGGAAACACAGTTCTCTCCCTGAGCTGCCCCAGGGACTTCATATCCCCTCCTGAACTTCTCACACCCTCGCCTGATATACCACAGTTTTGTACACTGCAGTCCCTCAACAAGTACTTTCAGAAGGACTGAACCTGACATAAGAATGCCAGTCAAGGAAGGTCCCATAGCTTTCTGGCAGCAAACATATCAACTGTGGTTCCATCTCTCTAAATAACCATGTTTTCCCGTCTCGGGTATGATAACACATCCTCATGTAAAACTCCAAGTAACCAGACCTGTGTTGCTATGGGCTGACTGGAAATGAGGCCTCTCACATTCCTGTGGCTACAAAGGAAGATCACTCCAGGGTCCTGGGATTTATTTCCCTTTTGCAAGAGCTGAGGACAGATAATGAATATACCTCCTCAACTGATCAATTACCTGCACTTACAGCCTGGCACCATCCCTCCTCCTGAACAAGGTGAAAAGAACAGACCCATGAGTGATGGTCAGAAAGAAACTGGCTTCAGGAAAAGAAGGAGAAAATATTAAGAAATCAACACAGGCCTTTAAAAGCAAAGCCCTTTCCACGCTGCTGAAGCTGCTTGGACATTCATCTTGTTCCCGGACTCTGCATCACCAAACTTGATGGAAGATGGCTGAACTGACATAAAGACCAGCTCAACATGAGCAGCCATGATTGATGGAGCCATTCCCAGCATCAGCCAAAACTGGCACTAAAAGATGCCTCAAGCTTCCTGTTAACTGTTTTATGAAGGGAGCAGTACTCGCCCCATGCCCCCTCCCCTGAGTTGTAAAATAAATTACCAGAATAAGTGATTTCAAAAATAGGGCCACATCCAACCGAGAGGGAGGTCATAGGCTCTGGGTCTCTAGAGGAAAACAGTGGTGACCATGAAAACTGGGTTCTATCAGGCTTTATTTAGATGCACCAGTTTGGGTTTCAGGTACACAATTCAAGTGTGTTTAACTTAATTTCAGAAAATAACAAACTGTGCCATTAAGTATTCCTACCATACAATCACGATGGCAAAAGAAAGAAAACCTAGGTTTCTTTGGAATTCTGGGAGCACAGACACAGATGTTCCAAATGAACCATACTACAGAAGGAGTGGGGGAGGGCAACCATCCACCAAAAACCCCACGGAGGACAGCTTGGCATGGCCTGTGCTCAAGTACACACTTTCAGTTTGAAGACAATGAGACATTTGCAGGAGGGCCGTATTCTTAGAAGGTTTCTTAATATGGAATGGAAAAAAGCAGGCTTTCACGAGTGCTGGGGAGCCTTTCTTCCTGTCCTTTCTGGAGTGCAGGAGACCTTTCCCTGCCTTTCTTCCCTCTTAGGTTTGAAGAAGGTTAATTATGATCTGGGAGCGTCTTAAAACATCTTGGCACTTAGGACCCTGCCATTGTCGGAGAAGAGAACAATGGTGCAGCAGGAACTAACTTAGGAAGCATCCAAATCCAGAACTCTTCACAAGCCCAGGGTTGAAGCCATGTCAGGAGATCTGTATGGTGACAAATACCCCTTCAACAACCACATGACTCTGAAGATATGTACATTAGGGAATCTAAAAGATACTTGGCTTTTAAAATCAAATAGCTCCTTGGCTACCAACCATAAGCTGAATACTCATTATTTTCAGTGAAAAGACCTGGGTATTCATGTCCTAATCTGGTTCTCAATGAGGTCCAGGGACTCCGACTACACAGTAGAGTTCTGGCTCAGCTTAATAAGTATTGGGTTTCTTCAAGCTTCCTTATCTTGACCCAGAAGTCCTATTGCATTCAAAGCAGAGATGTTCATGGCAATATAACACACCAGGGAAGAGTCAGCGACAACCTGGCAATCCAAGTATCAAGACAACATGGGAACTAAGCCAAGATGTGGGTTTCCAATGCTATGACCATTCAGACCATTGTCCAAGGCCATTGAAAAGGTGGAGGTGTGGTTGTGAAATGATAAGCTCCAATGGCATTCTCACCACTGAGTTAAAGCTGGGCATCTCTGGGGTATTTGGATGGTGGGAACAGAATTACTTTCATGCAAATGAGGGTATCCTTCACACATACTCATGGTACCATGACAATAAAACAAAACAAGCTAGCTGGGCATTTTTACATACTGGGAGATACTGGGAGAAGGCATGCCAAAATTCTGAATAGGTAGCATTGATCAGAGAAGCTTCAGGCTGCCATGAGTGATGGTTAATGCCAAGACTCAGAACTGGGCAGAGTGCTGAGAACAAAAGTCAGCTGTGAGCTCAGTCCTAAATGGGACATCTGTAGTGCCCTCTCCAAGGCTCAAGAAACACCACCAAAGAGCAGGTGGAAAGAACCAGAGGATGGGAAGTATTCCGTGAAGCAGTATCTTCTGGACACAACATGGCAGCCACCTCCATAGACTTATAGCATTGGTAGATACCTGCTCAAGGCTGGGCTGATCTTTACTTTATCCCTGGGAACTGTAGACAGTTAATGGTTGTTGGGGAAGGGAGTCTTATCCCTCAGTGGCTTAGCCCTGATGAATTTGCCTTTGCTCACAGAAATAACCCTATACCCACTCTCAGACTGTAATTAAATGCAGTGGGCATGAAAAGAGGGGCAAAGGCAGGAAAGTAGGAGGGGAACTTGCTGGGAGGAAAATGGGGTTCAGTGGGAGGGGAATCAAAGTTCATTGTGCAAATTATGAAACTATGAGAGAATAAGTAAATTTTTTGAAAAAAAATTAAATGCTGAGTAGGTATGCAGATACTAGATGACTCTCTTTCAACTTTTATGCCATTACATTTTCTTAACACATATGTTTGTATTTACATGGGATATTAACAGTTTCAAGAATTCCCCTAATGTAGAAGAATGGGGTCTTTGTTCCATGATTACTAACTAGCTGAGGCTTGTGCATTCTGGAACCATGTAACTCGTTCCATGCAAGACATTCTTGGACAAGAGCCCTGAACATGGGTAGAGATGCTAGGTATAAGACACAGGCTTTCTCCAGGATTCTCCCATGGGATTTGATCATTATGGATAATCCTTTTCGGACAAAAAAAGGTCAACAGCACAGGCGTGACTACAAAATAAAACCCAAAGCCCCAAAGCCTGGTTGCTGCAGGTCTGTGATCACAGATCCTCAGGGGACTGAGGAAGGAGGATCACCAGTCCAGGGGTGGTCTGGACTACAGCCTGCCTGTACAACTTAGTGAGACACTGCCTCAAAAAAAAAAAAAAAAAAAGTAAACAAGAGGGATACAACTCAGTGGTAACTCACTTGCCTAGCATGCAAAAAGCCCCAAGCTCAATTCCCAGTATAGAAAATGAATAAATGTGAATGTGAATAAATGCAGTGATGATGAGTTGTGGCGAGGAGTCAGGGTTTACAAATGAAGGTTAAGTCAGAGGTAGAATATTACTCTGGACATTCAGAGTCCCCATTTCTTCATCATCAAGAGGAAGGGTAGACTATGGTGGGGGGTTTCAATGATGTGTATCAGGACATGCAGCATAAATGACAATCTGTCATCATCCATGATTGCGAATAACAGCTGGCCACTTACTCATGCTTCTAGCACCAGGAGATGTTATATGCACTGTCTCTCACAATCCTGCTAGGGATGGCATTACTTTGTTTCTGCTGGAAGGATTTAGTTTGTGATAGTTATGGCCAACTGTCAACTTCAAGGGATCTAACATCACTTGGGAGATGGGCCTTTGGGCATGCCTGTGGAGAACTCTCTTGAATACATACATGAACTGACACAAGAAGACCTACCCATGTGGGTGGTACCATTCTTGGGTTGTATAAATGGAGAAAGCGAGCTGATAGGAAACTTGTATTCATTGCCCTCTGCTTCCTGACTGCAAAATTAATGTGACTGCCTGCTTCAAGCAGAACATGCTTCCTGAACTTCCCTGCCATGATGAATTGATTGTGCCTCAAACTCCAAGTGAAACAAACTATATCCATTGAGTTGATGCTAACAGAATATTTTGTCACAGCAACAGGAAAAGGAATGAAGACCCACCAGAGGTAGAAAAGGAAAGGGCAGAGACCAATACCCAGGGCAGGAGATATTCCAACCATCTCTCCACAATGTGCAGAGCCAAAACAAGGTCCTTGCTGGTGAGGGATCAACACCAGAAATCAAACGGTACAGCATAGACGGAGCCAGAGTCAGAGTTCCTTCAAGTTTAAATGTAAACATGTGTACTGTGATTCCACAGAGAAGTAGGCTGGTATGAGACTTTCAGTCCTCCTGGACATTCTGAGCCATGTCTGCCTTCACCCTCTCCTGTCATGGGTACATATGGGTCCTAGAGATGGGCTGCCAGTCGACTGGCAGAGAGGAGACCTGAGAACGTCACACGACCCACTCCTACGTCTTCAGAAAACCTCCTCAAGCCTGAGTTCCACTTTCCCTTCACCTATAGATTTGTGTCTCATTTACAATGGAATGCAGCCTTTGGTGGGACCACAAAGAAAACTCCTCATTATAAACTAGATGTGTGGAGAGAGAATTATTTACCCAAAGCTGTGCTCAGTCAGTGTTGCCCCAATATTTATTTAGCCCACACACAGAGAAGTTGTGTTAACATTTGCCAGAGAATGTAGCTTTATAAAGTAGCCAGTTAAAGAAAGAAAAAAAAGATAGCATATCATTTTACAAATAACTTTACAATTGCTCAAGTTAAATGGCTGGCCTCTCTCAGGTTTGTCTTTCCTGAATGCTAAAGAAACGATATCCAGAATTATGTCTCATAAAATACAGGTATTACAGACTGGCTGTTTAGCCCATTAAAGAAAATGGAGAGTGAAATGTGAGTTATTTCTACCCAAGGCAGAAGCAGACAGAGTTACCAAAATTACGTTAGGCCAATGTGGCAATTCTTTAAGTCCGCGGGGCAACACGACTAACGGCTCCTGTGCCAAAATCCTATTAGGAGGGCTATATTTGTCAGCCAACAGTGACAGGAATTCCATTTCTCAGACCCAAATCGAGTGTAGCTATAGAGAATTTACCCAAAACATTTGTTTTTGGTTAATCAGCAGCATTTGCAGGCCTGGAATGTCCTGTGAGGGAGAATACCACTCCAGGCTGTTTATTTAATGGGAGGGCATGGGTGTGAGGCCCAACACAATTCTCTACCAGGTGAGTCAAGCTGAGACATGATGCTGTCATAATCACTAACAGTAACAAGCTACAATGGCCAGCACTTCCCAGGCTTGACATGGTTGACAAAACTCAGGGACAAGGCTGAAGGAGAATGGCAGAAAGGGAAGTATCTCTGTTTCTTTCCCTGTTGCTGTGATAAAAACACCCTGGCAATGGCAGCTTAAGTGGCAACAAGTTTCTCTGTCTCACAGTTCAAGGAACAGTCTATCATGACAGGGAAGTCAGGACAGCAGGAGCTTGAGGTGGCTGGTCACATGACACCCACAGTCAGAAAGTAGAAAACAATGAATGCTTGTACTCAGTCTGTGTTCTCCACTCTTACACACTCCAAGAACTCAGCCAGGGAATGGTGCTACCCACAGTGGGCAGGTCTTCAATTAATCAAAGTAATGATTCTAGATCTCAAGATAGTTACTTGAGATGAACTATATCACTGAAAAGAGAAAGCACAACAAACAAAAGTAATTAAGAACCACTGACATGAAGTAACCATTTACTTTATGCTTGAAACCAACCACAGGAAGTGCTTAGCACAGGAATTGCACCTGCTGCATTGAAAGCCCAGAGAATACCGTGAATGCCCTCATCTGCAGATCATGGTACTCACATCTACACAATGGGACTCCTCTGGCCATGGTGTTCATAGAATATAGTGAGTCATGGCCATGATGTTACAATGTCAGAGTATCAAAGTAGGTTACGAACACACTTACTAAGATGAGAGACAGGAGGTCAAGAGATACCATGCCCACAATAAACTAAGGAGTGCGTGGCCCCCACTCATTCATCCTTAGAGTCTGCTGACTTGTAGCAAAAAATTTCTAAAGTTCTCGAAAGAGCTAGGCCTTCACTCAGTTCCTCGCCTGTCTTCTCAATGAGATGGTGGGATGGGGCACCTCAAGGGTGTTAGCGGCATATGTTCTTCTCCCAAAGGAACTGCTGGCCCAGCCTGCCCCTAGGAAGCATTCCATGAAGATTGATTTATGAATCCTACAAATGTCTATCATGAGGCCTCTGATCTGGACTGACTGCTGTGAGGGAGAAAGACATTTAGAGACTGCAAATCAAGGATAAAAATGTTAAATTTCCTCGGGTGCTTACTAGGGATTAAAGAACAAAAGTCACCAGAGACTCGATGGCTTGAAAAAAACAAAACTTGTTCTCTGACTGGAATCTGACCAATGGGCTTCAGTAGTCTCCATTCTTCCATGTCACACAGGTAACTCACACATAGTACTAGGAGACCCCTCCAGCAAAGGTGCAAACAAACCATGACAATAACATTTAGGTTTCTTAAGTGAAGATATGATTCTGAACATGAGAGAGAGAGAGAGAGAGAGAGAGAGAGAGAGAGAGAGAGAGAGAGAGGATGCTAAGAAATCTCAAGTCATCTGAGGACAAGTTTCACCAAAAAATGAATTTGCTGAAAATTTATGGGGAAAAACGTGTTTTTATTGTTGTATTTTAGAGCTCTATGAATTTTGGAATGCCAGAAAAGAGACCGCAGATGGGTCTTTATAAGCATTACTGAAACACTTTCTTGATCCAGGCAGCCTTATCCCCAGGAGGGAAGGTGGGGTGAGGAGGACGGCTGGGCTCAGGCCAGCCCTCCCACTCCCACCAGCTCCACCAAACTTCCCCCAAGAGGTTCAGTTTAATGAAAAAATTTGGGAGCAACAAAAAAGACTGAAAATCATTGCTGTATGTCAGAGGTTGGCAAGCCCCCCCCCCTTTTTTTTTTAGGTAGAGGGCCAAATGGTAAATAATTTAAGCTTTGTGGGCCAAGAAGCAAAACCAAGGATACTAGGAGGTACTCATGTAAAGAGGGAGAAATCAAGTCCTTTTTAATTGAAGAGGCCCAAAACTTTAGCATAGACACTGGGATGTGAATAATTCAATATCTTTGCATGTGTCATAAAATAATATCCTCCTTTTGATTCCCCAACCATTTAAAATTATAAATCAACTTAGTTCTTATTCTTGCCCCCTAAAAATTACAGACTTCACTGGACCAGTGTATAATGGTTTGTAACAACTGGTCTAGTTCTCTGCAGGTCAGGCAGGGCCCAGTCCTAGGATGAGACCTGCTAGTAACTACCATATGGAGATCATGTGGGAGCACAGGACAGGAATAGAGGGAACAGACACCTGGCAGCTTTTGAAGCAAGACATGTCTTCAACAGACCTGCCATGGTGGAGTGGGGGACAGGGCTGCAACTACTTTCCGTTCAGTTTTCAAGATTTAAACACCAAATCTGGCACACACCCTAACTTAGCAAAAACGGTATTTTCCTGAAGTAAACATATCTTTTTGAAAGTTATAGCTAGGGGCTGGAGAGATGACTTAGCAGTTAAAAGGTACAATGTACTGCTATTGCAGAGAGCAGGAACTTAGCTCCCAGAATCCATGTCAAGTAGCTCAGAAGAGTCTATAAATCCAGTTGCAAGAGGTCAATGACCTCTTTTAGATTCCATAGGCACCTGTACTCACATGCATAGTCTCACACAGGTACACACACACACACACACACACACACACACACACACACCATTTTAAAAATAATAATGTAGATATATTTTTAAAGTTACTTCTAAAAAAACAAAACCCTCTTTTCCCACTTAAGTTGGAATTACGGTAGAGAAGGCAGATATAAGCTTCTCAGTTGCTTTACACATTTTCAGAAGAGATCATCATCAAAAAACTGAATGTTGACAAAGCACCTCATGCATATGCAAATCAACCAAACTTTATACTGTCCTCCAGCCTCTGGACACCAACTTTGGAGCTCAGTGAGCCTGGCATACCTTACTACCAAGGAACAATCCATCCATCCCCCTGTCCCCAGACCTGCTTTGTGGGTCTTATGCATTTGACTTTTTGCTAACTTTTAAGTCTAATCCTGGCAACTTTGTATATATATTTCATGGTAATAATGCCTTACTCTTCTTGAGCAAAGAATATGCCATGAAAGATTAGACAAACCCACAGTGAAAATGTGCTCTCTGTCCTACAGAAGGGTGGGGAATGATCTGAGAGGCTCTTGGGAGTAAACCAAAAGCAAGTTTGGTGTCTAAAATTACTGTGAGGGAAGTGTCACTAGCACAGAGGAGGAAGACCACAGTGATGTTCCAAATTCTGAGGTTGCCAACTGAAAATACAAGGCAGATGTCAAACTCAAAAACAAAAGCAACCTCAGATCAACTGTCCTCCAGGTGTGCTGTGTCTAGAAAGACCTCCCACCATCCTCAATAATTGCAGAAGGCAGCCCAGAAATAATGTCTGCAATATCTCAATGAGCCTCATATGTTTTGCATAAGTTATATCATCAAAACTTTCAAAATGAGGCAAAGAAGCTGGTTTAACTCCATTTGATAGATAAGAAAACTGTAACACAGAATGTTAATTAACTTGCCTAAGTTAGAAGATAAGCAAGTATCAGATGTAAGCATTCAAGGCTTGCATCTAGAAGCTACAGTCCAGACAGATTGTCAAACTATGATCCATAGGGCTAATCTGGCCCATTGTCTGGCTCTATAAAGTTTTATTACAACACAGCATTCATGTATACATTTTGAATGTTGCTTCCATGTTGTAACAGTAGAACAGCATTTCAACAAGGACTATAAAGACCACAAAGCTAAAAGTATTCACTATGCGGCCTTTTGGTAAGAAATGTCACACTGTAGCCCCATGTGGATTCTGACTATGCTACACAGTCCTGTATTGGTAAAAGCCAGATCCCTGGAAGGCTCTCTGTGAAGCCACACACTTGGGCAGTTGCTTAGATACAGGCAGCCTTGTAACCCCTTTGCCCAAATATATTGACTGCCTTGTTGTCTGGGCCCCTAAGCATCCATGACAGAAGAGCCTTTCTACAGGCAGCTGGCTAGAAAGCTTTGTACACAAGGTACAAGTCAGCTACATGGGACCTACAATGTTTCACTATACTTCAGAGTTTGATTGGGGCAACAGGAAGCAGGAAGAGAAGCGAAAAGGTACAAGGAGGGAAGGACAGATCAAGAGATAGTGGGGCAACACAGACTGACCATGCAGGAAGAGCTCAAGGCCAGGCCAGTTAGAAGCTCTTTCTGGTCACAGGGAAAATTGGTATCTGAACCCCCATCACCTCCTGTGCACTGCCATAGCCTGCACAGGGGATCGAGAGAGCTGATCTGGGAGGTTTTCTCTAGGCCAGATAGCAAGGTCCTAGAGAGATGCCTGCATCCTGTCAATATACACATAAAAATTAGAATGATTCGAAATACATTCTTAATTATTTACATTTATCTCCATTATTGCTAACATCATTTTCTGTGTACTTTTTCTCATTTTAAAGCCAGAAAATAGGCTGGTGTGGTGGTGTATGCCTTTAATATCAGCATTCAGAAAGCAAAGGCAGGCAGATCTCTGTGAGCTCAAGGCTAACCAGAGCTACCTAGTGAAACACTGTCTTAAAGACAAAAATAACAACAACAAACAAACAAAATTCCCTGAAGTAAACAAGTCAATAAAAATAATTTTTCTTTCCCCCTCCAATGTTTTTTTTCTTTTCTTTTTCTTTCTTTCTTTTTTTTTTTTTTTTTGCAAAAAGACTTGATGTTAAGTTTTTAAATGTACCAGGCAGGACACTTCAAGTTGGATTTTTACAATAATCCCCTTGCTAGGAAAGTCAAAAAAGAGAGGAAAAGAAATAATTAAAAGAGTAAAGAAGGTGATGAAAGAAAAGCAAAGAGAGAGAAAGATTGAGATTCTATATACATGATCCTTCTTAATCAGTTATTTTACTTAACTTTGAGTTTTAAATCCCTTGTAAGATGGGACTTGTGGCATTTTATAATTTTAGTTCTATTTTTAAAATAGAGGCACATGGTTCTCTATCCAACATCGACCCAATACACACTGAACTGCAGTCAACGTGTGATAAAGTGGCAGCTGCCTTGCACTTGGGAGAATTATTAGCATTTTGATACAATGGGTTCCTGGTTCTTCAAATGCAAAAGTACCTGAATGAGTCCAGGATTTCTCAAATACTAGTTTTAAAGATTGCTGGTTTTCAATTACTTTAAAACCAAAACAGGGATGGTGGGAAAGGAAACCGGCTGCTGGGTATCTCCTGTTCTCTAATGTACAGAGTTGCTATCCTTGAGTTGGAGCTGTGGCAAGAGTCTGAACCCCACACGCACACATGTGAACTTCTCATGACCCTCAAGTACACTCATATGATATATCACATACACCATAAAACAGCCTTGTAATTACAGGGAAAAATTGATTTTAAAAGGCCTATATCAAAATTAATAGTCATAAAAATATAATAACCTATGTCAGAAAATTTAGGGACCACAGCATTTTTAACATTATATCTCAAATGTATAAATGTTATATATAGCATTCACAAAAGGTTTTTTTAATGGAATAACTAATGCATTAGGAATTTATTATATAATCTCAATATTTAAAAATAAGTATTAATATCCTTCCCCCGTGCTCAGGCCTAAAATCAATATGTTCATCTCAAATCATCTCAAGCTAAAATGCTGATCCCATGGCGCCTACTCTGTATCTCAGACTTAAAAGAATGAAGTCCCTGAATCAGCCAGGAGGGGAGTCAGTCACATATGCTCCTGCAAGACCCAAAAACAAGGAGGTCCTTTCCCCCAAAAAAGGAAAAGTATGGAGCTCCAAGGAGAAGAAACTTGGAACATCTGTGTAAAACTAAAGTATATCCTGGGATGAAAATTAAACCAGCAGAAGCAAATGTTTCAAATTCTTGGTTAAGTCTCACTCCACAAGATGAAACCCATACCTGGCACCATTCTTGGGCCAAAAACCTCTGGCTAGACACATCATAGGCCCTTGTGGGGAGCCTACTACTATCTAAATAGACATGGTATTAAGCTAACTCCTAATGACACATAGCATACCCACAGGTTAATCCTCATCAGAGAAGCTTCTATTTGTAATAGACGGTATTTAACACAGACCCACAACGGGCTGAAGTGTGGAGACTAGGAGACTACAGAATTATCACCCTTAAAAGGAACATATACACCCTACCTCATACATTCCAAAGTTCTGGGATCATTGTGGAGAAATGGGCAGAAAGACTGTCACAGGCTGTTGATAACGACAAGGAAACAGTATCTTCTAGATACATTATGGCAACTACGCATATGAACTCCCAGAAATTCTGATACCATATGCACGACCTGTGCAAACCCAAGTCAGGTTAATTTCCAGCATGAAGAGGGAAACTAAGCATCATCTCCCACCCTTAGCAATAGAGCTACTAGCAATGGTTGGCTGCTGGAAGAGGGAGTCCTTTTTTTTTTTTTTTCTGAGAGTATAACCTCTGTTGGAAGGTCACAAATCCAAGGCTATTTGGACAGCACAAATTAAACTTAAAGTGGTTTGTTTTTGTTGTTTTATTAATGAACTCAAAGTTGGGTAGATGAGGAAGGAGAGGTGGGCTGGGGGAGGGTAACAAACATGATCAAAACACATCCTATATAATTCTCAAGGAAATGATAACATTTTTTGAATAAAATAAATTCTTGATTAAACTGCAATGATACATATATACAATAAAACCTACTGGTGGGGTGGGGCCAACATAAGACTGATAACACATTAAAGATGTCCTTCAAGTACCTATTTTCAGCAATGATATACTATACACTGAAAAGCATGTTAGAGGAATATATGTCACATTGAGTCTCTTGAGTTGGAGGTGATTCTGGTCTACAGAGAAAGTTCCAGGACAGCTAAGGCTACACAGAGAAACCCTGACCTCAAAGAGAGAGAGGGGGAAAGAAAGAAAGAAAGAAAGAAAGAAAGAAAGAAAGAAAGAAAGAAAGAAAGAAGAAAGAGAAAGAGAGAGAAAAAGAAAGGAAGGAAGAAAAAAGAAAGAAAGAAAAGGAAGGAAGGAAGGAAGGAAGGAAGGAAGGAAGGAAGGAAGGAAGGAAGATTAAATGCATGGTTATTATGATTGTCTCAAATGGAGATGAACTTTGTGTGACTGTGACATGCTGAGTAGGCACAGTGGGTTTTGGTGATGTTTTCAGGACACTTCAGATATATGGTGGTGGTGTCACAGGAAAACACAAGTCCAGTGTCTAACTGAGCCTGGACATGCCCAACTGGAAGTAGCCACTTGCAGTCACAGTAATACATGTGTTTCTTTGATCTTCCCTCACCTTCCAGGAAAGGCAGCATGGAGAATGAAGACAAAGCATTTAAAAATCAACATGGACATCTACTCCTTTTTTAGTTTTTGATACTTGGTAGAAAATGAGGGTCTAAGTTAAAGAGCAGTTTACACTTTGCTGGAGCTTTTACAAACTTAATCATCTAACGGTCCTCCATTAGGAAAAGTCGATTCAAGCTTAAAATAACCTTTTAATCTCTGGAGAAAAATCTCCAACTTTTATATAATTCAAAAGTTAGTTTCTCTTATCTTGACCCAAAATGTATAGTGACAAGGACTTCTCCCTAAAAGTTAACTCCCTTTTAAGAAATCCTTATCTAGCATTGGCTCTCCAAACCTCTTGCAAAGCTCTGGGTCTGCACTCTTCTTGGCAGAAGCTAAAACATACAGGCTCAGGGTGGTTGGGGCAAGGCAGGAGATGGAAACCAGTTCACTGCAGAGTGAGAAGTGTAATTGGGAATGAAAGAAAGTGTCATTGCATAGAAACTCTTTTCAGAGGCCCACTCTTCCAGCTATAACTGAGCGAACAAATACTTAAATTTGCTTCTGACCTCCATGACCCTAACATGACTTTTTCTCAAAAGTACTGAAACTCCTCGTTTGTACG
Organism: Cricetulus griseus; assembly: GCF_003668045.3. NCBI lineage: Eukaryota > Metazoa > Chordata > Mammalia > Rodentia > Cricetidae > Cricetulus > Cricetulus griseus. Next base: position 191,134,386 of record NC_048596.1, on the reverse strand, counting down.
TTGTCCTGCTCTGCTGATTTTCAAAGACTGATTTTTAAAGCTCTGGCTAGAACACAGAATGAACATGTTCTGGAAGAGTGCACTTGGCTACACCTTCTTTCACTGGAGCACATAGCTACCTGTTCAACTTCTACCTGTCCTAACTTCTGTACAACAATAGCAAGAACTCTCCCTCATTCACAGGGGCATCTGTAGATCTTGGTATCAAGGCCTCACCAAAGCAGGTACTCAGGGCCTACTGAATGATGGGGGATATGAACTCCAGAGAGTATAGGGAAAACTGGCCTCTTTAAAAATTAGCATGTCTTGCACAACTAAGTGCATGGGCGAGCCTGAATAGCAGTCCAGGGGGAAGTCATCACAAACAATGCCCATGCCATCAAGAGAGGCCCAGTTCCAGCCCCGAGATTCTCTGAATCAGCTACTCCTTAAGTTCATATATTGCTCCTCTCAGCCAATGGCAATTCCGGGAGAGAAGCAATTGATAATAATTATGTTTTCCGCCTTCTCTTGGGTTATGAATTTATCATGATGCGAAAGTCGGGCAACTGTGATGCCGCGTTAACAATGATAAACACCATAAAGACAAAAAGAAACTAAATTTAAGCATTTAGATCCTGCAGGGGAGTTTATTAAGCAGATTAACTAGGGGAAGGCAAAGCTACACAATTATGGAAAGCAGGCAGCAAAGCTCTGGCTGGCTATTTCTGACAGCAACCTGAGAGTGGGTTTGAGAGGCCCTCCTTTCTGCAGGTACATCACCATGTGCTTTATTGTCATTCACAGCTGTATGTTGATTAATTTGTATTCAGAAATGCCAAGTGGCTAATGCGAACTGCATAGTAATACAAGCTGCTTTACAGACACAGCGATCATGCCAAAGCCACCTCTCCTCATGTTCAGCCAGAGAGCAAGATCCATGAAAAGATCTTTAAAAGACTTCAGTTTGAAAGGAAAACTTTGAGAGGCAGCCTTTCATCTCAAGTCCAGTATGCTGTCTGTCCATGCCTTTCTTCTCCCTTGGTCTCCCCAATAACATGTAAAAGTACCAGCCACAGTGCAGTACCAAGATGGACACAGTAGTCAGTGCCAAGATAAAAGAAGAGGATGCTAGGTACACCCTTTACCTAAATGCAGTCAGGGGAGGCACCTGAGAGTATTGAAGCTGCTGTCATTTTCTGCATGAATAGATGAGAAGTGGCATGGGTAACCTAAGTATGTGGAAAATGAGTATCCCCGGAGAACACACATTCTGATAGATATTAGCCTCCTCTTCCATATCCTGGGCTGATGTATTTCCCTGATCTTACAACCTTTGATTTATGCAAAGTGGATTCCCCTTCCCTTCCACAGGGCCCTTATAAGTAGATCTAAGATCAAGCTTCCAGTTCACTGGTTCTCAAGCTTCCCATGCTGTGGTGACCCCAACCATAAAATTATTTTGTTGTTACTTCATAACTGTAATTTGCTACTGTTATTCATTGTAATGTAAATATCTGATATGCAGGATATCTGATATGTGATCCCTGTGAAAGGGTCATTTGACAACCCCCCTAAAGGGATTGGGACCCATGGTTTGAGAACCACTGTTCTAGCTGAAGAAAATAATGTACCTACTTGAAAACTTTCAGAAATGACTCACTTTAGGAATGGTCACTCCACAATTGACAGTACTCTCCCTGGAAACCTTTATCAGCCATCTAAATTAACTTGAACTTAGATGGTTAATAAATCCAATTTGATAAGATAAATATATTCATCAATATGACTCAAATGCAATACTGGCTTCCCTTTCCATCAATTCCCATGCTTAGGATTACTAACAGTTTTCCCAATCTGGCTGCCATGAATGTGACCCACTCAAAGTTGGTGCCAGTATGAACATTACAACACTGTTCCCATCTGGAAGACTCCATGGGGACAGCTAGCCTACAGAAGCAGGTCATCTCTAAAGTTCACTGGAGTATTCTAAACATGGACCTTCCAAGTACTTGTCATACTCTGCTTCAATGTTTTCCCACAAATCTGCATGCTGGATAGACTGGGCCACACTGAACTAGAAAGAACAAATCAAAGCAATGGCTGAGACATTGCTCTTAGGAAAGAGAACAACAAAGTGGCCAAGATTGACTCAAAGAGGAAACAGAAAGAGGCTGGTTTTATGTATAAGGCTGGTTGGTTGGTTGGTTTCAGAATAGCCTCAAACTTAATCCGTCTGCCTCTAAAACCTCCCAAGTGCTAGGATTACAGCACAAGCCACGTGCCCTAAAGAGAAGTCATGCAGGACTCCATATGACCTGTATGATTCTCTTGTGGCTTATGTATACCTCATGCATACCTAAGACTATAGGTGTAACTAAGCTGAAACTCAAGAGACACTCTACAAACAGAAACACAGCCCCTAAGGTGATCATCCCATGTTCTGGAAAGGCACATGTGCCAACAAATAGATTGCAAAGAACTACCAAGTTTCTAAGCAACTAGAGATAATTTAAATTGGAAGATGCTGAATAAGAACATAAGGTAGGGCCTCCATTTAAGTAAGAAAAAAGAATTTTTAAAATATATATTTAATTTTGTTCTATACATACAAGTGTTTTGCCTGCATATATGCAAGTGTATACAGGTACCCATGGAGGCCAGAAAAGGGCATACAATTCACTAGCACTGGAGTTATAGGCAGTTGTAAGTCACAAACTCAGTCCTGTGTAACAGCAGCAAGTACTATGAACCATTGAACCATCTCTCCAGCCCCTTAATTCTTAACTTCAGTTTAAAAGAGCAGTTTGGTCAATGATGAGGAGCTTGGGGCTCCACCCCTGGGTCTTGTTCTTTGAAACAGATTTATGAAAACTTTCTAAGTATCGAAAGCATGACAGTTAACTTCATTCTTGCAATGGAAAAATCGATGTTTATCCCTATTGGTCTATTAAATTCAACAAAATTAAGAAGATATAGAATCAGGTTTGGGAAATATCTACAGAGCTATAAAAATGGGGCATTCAGGTGCATCAGAAACAAACATCAAATATCTTAATGCAAACCAGCCCTGGCATAATTCAGGATAATAAGTGGCCCAAACATAAGAATAAGTAAATACGTTATTTCCACACATACACATTTATTTTGATACAGGGTCTCAGTGTATAACCTAAGCTAGAATCTTGCTTTCTAATCTTCCTACTTCAGCCTCCCAAGTGTGGGACTACAGGTGTGTGCCACCATTCCCAGCTTAGATTTGAGTTTCTCCGTGAGCATCCCCAAAGATCCAAAACACTTAGCGTTGATGTAGGGCTGCTAGGTACAAAAGCTATCACAGCTCCAGGCTCACACAGCTTTTCTCACACATCCAGAATGGAGAAGAGAGTCATATCAAACCTCAGTGGTACAATCCTTAATGGATAGTTAACTTATTATGTCAATGGATTCCTACCCCCAAACTCCAATTTTAAAAGTGCTAAAATGTCTACTTTTTTAGTGACCTGAAATTATGCCTTATCTAAAAGAATAAAATAGCCATTGGTCCACCCAAACTTTCACTCGGGGACAATATCTAACCTGCCATCTTTTCAGGGTCACCTTCTTTCTCACCCAACAAAAGTAGCATCTGTGCTGATTGAACACCTTGGTCTCTGAGATGAACCTATGTCCTGTGGCCCACCATTTCTCATAAAGGCTGGAAGAGATGAGCCCCTAGCATTTGTGACAGTGTCCTCCTGCTCCTTTGACTAGGGTTTCCCTGTAGCCTTAGCCAGGTGGTCTTTGACAACTGTCTCTTTGCCAGAGAGATGACCCATTGGCCGTGTTGGTATGGTGTCCTAGCGACATCTTGTGGTAAAACAATATAGAGATGTCTAAGGTCCCACCCATTTGACTGTGCCAGTGTGTGTGCCAATCCAGGTGACTCCTCATTGGCCCTTCTTTTTGTACAAAATCTAGGGGTACAGATTGGATCCAGAGGTTATATATGGTTAATCACAAATCAAAGCAAATGACTCCATAGAAGAAAGTCATGACCTAGATTTGCACAAAAGACACATACAAAGTGACCCAAGGGTTCTAGGTTCCCCTGGCCACAACCACCCCAGTGACTGATCAGTAAAAAGGTGGAAGACATAACCAAGGCACAGACATGTAAATCAGCAGCAACACATGTCCCTAAGCCCTTTAAGTAAAACTGAGTTCAGATGACAGAATTCCAGCAAGTTGAGTGAAAGACTATTAAGAGTCAACTATGAATTCTGTAATCTTAAAACACGCAAAACAAAAAAAGCTAAATGTTAATATTGGGTGTTAGAAATGAGAAACAGGCAAGAAAGAGCCTCCAACAAATAAAACAATTCCTTGGCAATGTTAAGAGGTCACTTGGCAGTGACTGTAAACAAATGAATAACAACAGGAAGGACAGCAATAGAAAGGGTGACCATTGGCACTTGAGCTGAAGAGGTGAATAGAAGCAGACATCAGGCTAATATAAATATTCATTTGTTGGTCATGAGGTGGTAAAGGCACTTGTCACAGAAGCCTTAAGACCTAAGTTCAATCCTCAGAAACCACATAAAGGTAGAAAGAAAGAACGGACTCTCGAGTTATTATGTGATACACACACACACACACACACACACACACACACACACACGTAATGAAGCACTATAATAATAGAATAATATAGTAAAAATAATAACATCAACACTATAATAATAATATAGTAACAGTAATATAATAATAACTAGATCACTGCATCCAAAGTAATTTATCTTTAAACCTTCAGAAGGCAAGGGGTTCAAATACAGGAAGATCTATAAAGTGTGATGATCCAGTATCTGAGAATAGCTCTGTACAGACCAAGCTGGTAAGCAGAAACATTTTTTCTTTGTATGACACACTGCCCATGCACCTTTGGCCAGTGTGCCTATCACCTAACAATGAATGAAACCACATGCACACCTCAGCTACACAACAAAAAGTCACAAGATATTGCGGGGGGAGGGGGTGTGGATTTTCCTTCTAGCAGTCTCTAGGCAGAGCAAGAAAAATCATTATTGAGGTTTATCTGGCTGATTATGCATTGCTGAGAATGTTAAGATTTTAAACAGAAGGCCTCTTAGGTCAGCTATGGAGACTCAAAATTATAAATACCCTTCTCCTTGAGGTCAAAGGAGGGAACGCCTAGCATGTGCAAACCGAATATAACTTAAACTCAAGCCTGGAGTGTAGAATGTGGGCACAGTGACCCATGGGGTTCAGAGAGCTTAAAAACCTATCTCCTCCATCCATCCCATGTGTGTCATGAGGAGACCTGATGACAGCTGAAGAAAGGAGCATCGAAAAGTTTGCAAGTCTCTCATTCCAACACGAAGGAAACTAACACAGTAAAGTTTTATTTTTCTGTGCTGTATTTTGTGCTTTTTATTTCTGTTTTTTTTTTTTCAGGTTCTTTGGATGCAGAAGTAGCAGGAACAGTGGTGCCAACAGCACAAATATTTAGTTTTTGAAAACATGGTAGAGAAAGGGGACAATAAGAAGTGGATAAAACCATGAAACCCAGAGCATGGGATATAACTCAAAAAGATGGACAGTCAGGAAGAAACCCATTGGTGTGAACAATCAAAATGAGCTAATAATGACAACAAATACACAGGAAAAACTTCATTCAGTTCTTTGGGCACTGTTAAGAGCAAACACAGGGTGCCTGGAACCAAAGGCATGTAAGTGCACTGGATGTTACAAAGAAAGTATTTTCAAACAAACAACCAATGGATCATAGCAGTGAAGCTGCTAACGGGATTTCAACATAAAATTAAAAGAATTTTGTTCATGAGAAAATACTTGTGATACATTCAAAGTAGGGTTAGTATCTTAATATTTAACCCAAATATGCAAAAGTTCTTCTCATTCATAAACATAAAGTCACCCAGACAGAAATCAACCCAGGAAAAGAAGAAATCTACAGAAGAAAAAGGAGTCAATAAAGCCACCAAAAAAGTTTAGATTCACTAACAATGAAGGAAGCACACAGGAGAGTCCATCCAACCTTTCTTTCCACAGCTTTGCTCTGGAAACAGTGACTGGTTCTCAGGGAAGAAACAGGGTAGTGCCTTGAAACCTTTCACTAGTGGGATTTAGCAGGTCACCTCAGAACTTCCAGATAACCTTACCCTGGAATGAGCACTTCCAGAAAAGGCTAGGAATCATGAATTAAGTATGCTTCCACTGCAGTTCTGTTCACAATAGAGGAAAAAAAAATGTGAGTAGCCTACATCTCCAACAACTGGAGCCCAGTTAAATAAATGATGGCTACGTTTCCATTAGGGTTCTAGGCAGCTATTGAACATCTTCCTGTAGGGAGATTAGTAACACAATGCTGCTAAGTGGAATAAAGGTCACTGTTCAAGATAGGTCCATTTTCTTTTTCTGGGACCTGCTGATTGTTTCTTTTTAAGAATTTTATGGACAAAAAAAATTATGGACAAATACATGTCTATAGCATCAGCAATAGATATTTGAAATGACCATCTCAGAATGACCTGTTCATTTTGTTTGTTTGTTTTTTGTTTTTTGTTTTTGTTTTTGTTTTTCAAGACAAGGTTTCTCTGTATTGCTTTGGAGTCTGTCCTGGCACTCTCTCTGTAGACCAGGTTGGCCTCAAACTCACAGAGATCCACCTGCCTCTTCCTCCCGAGTGCTGGAATTAAAGGCATGTGCCACCAACGCTGGGCATGAATGACCTGTTCTTAATGAAGGGAAGTAATGCAAATAATATTCTGGTCTTGCCCTACTACTGACAGAGCATGTCAGCTTCATCCATTCAGGCCTCAGCTTTGTCAACTGTAAAACAGAAGGAACAGCCTCCATCCCAAGACACACAGAGGAGGCCTCAGCACCATGTGTGAGGACTTGCTCTGCCCAGGTGACACCGCAGTGTTGATGTGCTACTGTCTTGGAATCTCTACAGCCACACTAGCCACATGGAAATTGTTCCCCTGCTCCCCTGACAGATGTGTCTTTACAGCAGGGGACAGGTACCCTCCCATATGGTCTCTACACTGAACTCTAACATGCTTTCCTCCTCTCAATCTCCTGACCACTTTCCCTGTCTCCAGTTCCTTCACTTGGTGGCTTGCTGTCTTCCTTCATTCTCCTAGACCCAGTACTCCACTGCCTATCCATGCTTTAGGTTTAGAAATGGCGAGAGGGACACATTCCACATGAGCACAGGGTCCTGCAGCCTTGGTATTACTGTCTTTTGGAGAAGGCCCTGGTATCTCCTGGCTATTCCACATGCTCTGCAACATTCCTAATAAACAAAATGCAAACAGAAACCCATTCTTCCCTGAGGTATGATAACCGAAATTAATCCAGATGTGACCATGCAACTCCTTAAGTCAAAAGGAGTGTGGAATCACTCTGGCTGATAACCACAGCATACAGTGAGAAAGGCACTGTTTTCTTAATCCTGACAGGTCTGACCTAAAAGCAGCATGTCCCAAGTCAGATGAACGACTATCTCTCACTGCTCCTTCAGCCTGAAGTCTCTAGCAGAATGCAGCCAGAATCTCCTTTCTTCTGCCGCTACCTCTCATAGTTAGCAAAGGAAAGGGGCAGCCCATGGAACCCTGAGCTTACATGCAGCTCCTCTGAGAGCATTCTGGAAGCACCACACGGGCAAGCATGAAGATCTTTTGTGAGACTACTTATCTCAAACGTGTGTCACTTTTTCAGCACCATAAAACTGAAATACTTGAAATAGATGTCACTACATTTGTCATGAACTGACATGGCCAATTAATATTACAAATTCACCATGGAGAAATGCTTCCAGCTCCCAAGGAATAAACTGCTGAACATCACAATTCTGCCTTGTAACAATGGGCCAACCTCTCCAGGGCTATAAATACGATGCAGCAGACTGATTAAATGGCAGACAGAGCTGCTCACTGGTCGTCTCTCTCCTGGGTTGACACTTAGGCTATGCCTAAAGTTAACAGGCACTGCCAGCAACTTGTCTGCTAAAAACCATTTCTTTTCACCCTTTCTTTAAGAACAAGTTGACTGTTGCTTGCCATGTCGTTCCTTTCCACCTTCCTCACAGCTCTCGATTGGCACGTTCATTACATGACATGAAAGACTCTAGACATGTTATCCCAAGCTATGTTGTAGCTGGTGGGACTTTCCCCCTCTCACCCTCCCTCCCCTCTTGCCCTCCCACCCCCTCCACCCTCCACCCTCCCTCCTTTCTTCCTCACTCTCATTCCATGCTGTCACAGTCATTTCTAATAAGGTACAGGTAGGCCACTGGCCCTGAATTAAATGGCCCTGATAAAGAACTGAAAACCTCCTAAGACACAGGGCTGCCCCCTTACCTCTCTCAAATTTAGTGGGCTTCTTTCCCTGTGGCCATCTTAGCCATCGAGCAGAGAACACAGGGCCATTGTTCCAATCCACACAATGACTTTTGGTGAATTGTAAAAGTTCTCCACTCACCCTTGCAAAGGGAATGCACATGAAGTGAATCCATGGGAACGTTGGGGAACTTGACCTTTTTTTTTTTCCCCTTGGCAGAAACTTTAAGTTCCACTTCTGTGGCATCATTCTTTATACCACAGTATAAAGTCGGCTTGGGAGACAGAGAACAGAGATTAAGGAGACTCGGTGACTGGCGATAAGTTACCCAAACCGAATACAGTGAGTCTGCTGTGCAGAGAAGGCTTGGGAGGAAGGCAAGACCTGTTTAAATAAGAATATGAAATCAAAGAGAAATGTGTCAAAAACAAATTCCAAACCGTTCCACCACAGGGTCACCCAGGAACACCAGCTCAGGAGGAGCGGTCAGTCAATAGCAACACGTGCACTGTGCCTGGCATTTATTTCATCAGTTAGCTCCTGAGAACCTGTTGAACAAGCACTGATTCCCAGATCCCCAGAGAGGAATAAGAACCAGCTCCTGTCTCTATCTGGGGAATCACTTCCTCACCTGCATTTTTCCCTCCCTTACTCCACAATACCTCTGACAGGAGATGAGACTTTTGTTTCCACAGAAAAGGCCTCTGGAGCCACTCAGAGTTCACTGAGCACTAAGTGCTTCACATCTTACATAAAACAGCTGCATGAGAGATGCTAAGCCCATTTATATGACACCACTGTCCCTTGTTCTTCTCGTCTCAATAGTGGAATCTTTGTGTTTTATGAAAGCTGAGCCACTCCACACAAAGAGCAGTTTGCTCCAGTACAAACAGAAATTAGAGAAAATATGAAAACCCCACTAAACCCTTTAATCTCTACTTTCCAAGCAGGTGATTAATTAAGGACTGTATTCTTTAAGCTCCAACAGTAAAGAATTTTTATCATTCTCAAAGCTCTGGAGATTTAAAGAATCCAGATGAACCAAGCTTAACTCAGTGGTATGATATATAATAAAGTTCTTTCCAGATATCACCTACTTAAAGATATTCTGTAATTTGGATAAGTTAAAACGAAATTAGGAGTAGACATATATGGGATGGGATGGCCAAAAAATAAATTAATTAAACACTTTCAATAAGGTCTCTAGCTCTAAGTAATAAAGTCAAGCATCTCAATAGATAGTTGCAGTCCTGGTTTTAGAATAAGCCCAAAACTACCAGAGGGAAGAAGGGAGGGAGGGAGGGAGGGAGGGAGGGAGGGAGGGAGGGAGGGAGGGAGGGAGGGAGGGGGAGAGTTGTGGGAACAGCTCTTAATAAGATCACCTGCCATATGGGTGTGTGTTCTCTCACACTCTAGCTAGAAATGGTTATTCCAGATCTTTTATTAGCCTCAGTACTAGTCAGGTCACCTGTTAACTTTTTAACATTACAGGAAATATAAATGATTTCCTTATTCCTAAATATCTTACAGAAGAAAACACTAAGCATATTTCAAACGAATATTTTCAATTATCCATAGACAATCAAAGGTTAAAATATCTACAACATAAGACTGCTGATTTCAACAAGACAGTAAAAACGGAACAGAAAACTTTGCGTTTCAAGTTCGTATCTGGAAAAATCAACAGCAGACTGCTGAGAAAGCAAAAGTGTTGGGGGCTTCTCTGTAACAGTCACTCCTGTCACACAGTTAGGACCAAAATTTGCAACTGTCACAGGTACTTATTCACTTTTGCCATTACAAAACTTAATAAGCATGATTTGCTTTGAAACTTGGTACAGGGATAGGTGAAAACTCCATACAGAAGAGCATGGAATCAAAAAATGCTATAATTTTGCTTAGATGAATATATCTGGCTTTGAAACCACATAATATTCACTGATATCAAATATAAAGCCCCCCACCAAAGTAACCCACAATTCAAGAACATATCAAGCAAAACCATAACACATTCTATACACCATTTAGTGGAGAATTTGAATGAACATCTCAAGTAAACTTGTGCAAACATGCTGCATGTCTACATATGCTTTAGGAGAACCCATCATAAACTAATTTTGAGTCCATCAAAATACAGTCTCCAAAGTATTTCTAAAAATAGTACAGCTTTATGGTGATGTAGTTCACATACATTTCATCCACTTCTTAGTTTTTAACATGCACTGTATATGTGCAGTCATCACTGTACTCTAAAGAAAAGACAGAGCAAGATGAGAGAAAAATGGGGCCAGCAAGATAGCTCCGTGGTTAAGGGCCTGATTACCTAAGCTCAATCCCTGAAACCCGCCTTCCCACCTGGGGAAGGAGAGAGATGATTCTCACAAGTTATCCTCAGTAGACACACACACACACACACACACACACACACACACACACACACACACACACACACAAATAAATGTAAAACAAGAAAAGAAATAAAAAGGAGAGAGGGAGGCATAGAGATTCTATAGTAAGTCCCAGTAGTCCCTAACAATGGACTTCCTATTGCCCCTCTATGGTATTGCGGATTTATTTGCCCAGTAACCAAATAACTTTTCCTAAACAAAGTGGAAGAGAAAGCAAAAGAAAAGTGTTCTTTGCAAAGCTGAGACTCACCCAGTTAAAAAATTAAGTTGTACAGATCAGAAATGTAATCACAGGGGACAAGCTCTGAGAGTTCTTCAATCACCGTGGGGCTGCGTCAATTTAAAGTCATGTCACATTAAAGAGAAAACTGGCTGGGAGACGTGCCTCGTGTCACTTTGGATTACATTTGTTGTTGTTACCAGGCTGTGCATTTTGCTGGCTTTCTTTTACATTTTAAATATATTGCTTAATGGTCATAAATGAGAACCTTGTAACTGACAACTTGTTCCCTGAGCCCAAAGATGAGCAGACAGCGCAAATTACCAGAGTGAGAAATAAACATTGTCCATCTAGATTCATATTAGCATATTAACTAACTTCCTTAGAGTCTCCTAACATAAGGCAACTTCAAATCCAGTGGGCTTTTTTTAAAAAAAAAAAAAAACTTCATTCTACTTAATTTACGAGTTACACAAAAATCAATTTGTGGTCTATCTGCCTTCACCTACTCTACCATGGAGAGGGAATTGGAAAATTCCATCTCGGTGTGTTTCAATGTCTTGTCAAGTGCAACTTCCCTCATCTCACTGAGATCTTGCTAAATTGCACATGAGATCAGCCCTGGACCCTGAGGACTTCTAAACATCAAGTTGCATAAAAGTGACACTTCACCAATTTAAGTGATAAGTTTTCAAATTGTGAAGCATCTAATTGTAACAATAAATTCACCTTGCTTTCCTGTATGGCCAGACATCTGTATCTTTAACAAACAAAAGTGGCAGTTTTAAAACAATTAGACTCAAAAAACTCTAATGAATAAAAATCACTGTCTCTACAGACTGCACAGAACTGGGTGTGTACCCTTGCTGTGTGTCTACACCACACAGCACACAGAGGCCACAAACACCTGATCCTGGAAGGGACTTCATCCCAAGTGTCCCCTTCCCCTCTGTTTTCTGTGATGAAGATTATTCTAGGCATCATGAAGTTGGTGAAAACCTTCAAGCCTCAATGTGAGTGTCCTGGATTAAATGACATCACCACTGATTTCTTCTCCTTAGGACAGGGAAAGCAGTCCTCACATTGTTTGACAGTAGACTTGGATAAAGAACTGATTGTCACCAAACACAGTCAAGTCATCACATCTGCCCCAAACAGCCCTCAGCCTTCTCATGTACCTGAGCACTCTGGAGAACCATCCTCATCTAAAGAGCTTGACAAGGATATTTTAAAAAGCAAGGACAGGGAGGAAGAGGACTAGGGAATGGTAAAAGCCTGAGTTGTTGGGGGTGAGGTGGCACCCTGTGCCTCTGCCTCACTTAGAAAGGGAGGCTACAGCTGAATCTCCAAGTTTTCAAGAAAAAAAGAACTAGCATATGAACTTCCAAACGAGCTATGAGTTGGCTTATGCATTATGGAAGACAGTTGGAGATCATTTGACTAAGCTCTTTCTCACCATCTTTGCCGACTTCAGAACCTGCCAAGTATAGAAGATGAGGTCTCACAGAATTCCTTCCAGAGTTACTTCTCCCTGGACCTCTGGACATGAAACACCCTGTATGGATAAGTGAAACAACCACTTGCTGAGTGAACAGACCTTGTGCATGAGGCTTCACACAAGCGTGAAACACCTACCCAGACACCTGACACATAAGTCCTTCCAGGAGAACATTTCTCACACAAACCTGTTTGAGTGTTTAGTACCAGATTCACCATCCCACTAAGAGTAAAACACATGGAGCTACACCCCTTGGTCCTTGACCAGGACTGGGAGCACTTGTTTGATTCTTTTTGAGGTTTGTTGACTATCCACAGTCAACTTATTTTTGCCATTCCATAGTCAATTTATTTTTGCAATATCAAGGCAGTTCATTAACAAAGACATTAAATCAAACCATGAAGCAACTGAGGGCTACACTGGCTGGGGGCATGGCTGGAAATTAAAAGGTCTGAGAAATAAAGAGCTGGCCTTGCCTGCTTTCAGAAGGCTAGAAACTTCACCATGAACTTGGGCTGTGGATATTCGAGAGCTTTAAGTAGGGCAGAAGAATCCATGAGTGGATACCGGGTGATGGCAGTGTAAATAATAGCAATGATGGCTCATAGCAGTGACACCCATGCAGACCCAAGTACTGGGCTCATCTCAACCCTCACAAAAACTCGAAGGATAAGGAACAATTACAAACCACATTTTGAAGATGAGGAGACAGAAGTGTAAAGGGGTCCACTGCTTGGTCAGAGGTCACATAGGCAGTTTCTTAAGAGGCTTGGACCTGGACCTGACCTCTACAACAATCAACACCCTAGCATAAGAAGCAAGTGACTTTGAGGCACAGGGATCCTGAGACCTGATAGTTCAGGTAGTATGTCTGAAACACGGGTACATGGCCCCTACCACTAGCCCAGCATGCACAGGCCATGGACAGCAGAGCAGCAAGGAGAATCTTACAGGCAAGGTAGCCATGCTCTGATGGTTGGGAAGGGTAGATAACCAAACACAGGTTGTACCTCATTTTAGTGCTTAGAGGAGCTGAGGCAGCCGTGCTGGGAGACGTAGGGCACAATGTGACATGTTCACACCCCGGACAGGTCTGGAGACAGCCTCCTGAAAGTGCCCTGGGGGCCCCAGAGGCCCTGAGGTCTCCGGGGCTTGTCACTCAGGTACCGAATACACTTAGTCTAATTGGATATTATTCTTTCTTTATGAAGCCAAGCAGGATGCTACCTAGTTTCTGGATGAGATGTCTGCGGCTTCATTTTGCAATTACATCTCCCCAGTGTTTGTCATGGCACAGAAGCAAAACTTCTGTTTCTGGTCACCTTCTGTTGAAAATACAGGTGCTATGCCAGGCCTGTTTATTTTTTTTTTTTCTTTTTTCTTTCCATCTGTTTTCCACCCTCTACAAAAAAAAAAAAAAAAAAAAAAAAAAAAAACTGCAATATCTAACCAATTATTTTCTCAGTCACATTAAAAATGGATGCCACTTCCATTGACATGTGACAGATATTAACACCTGCTCACAACTGTCCCAGTTCTTAAGATTCATGAGGGCACACAGTAGGCTTGTATTTCTCTGTCCTTTCAAAGTCAGTCATGTCCACAGATTTTTCTCCACTCTATGAACTGTGGTGGAGACAAAATGAACTGGCCTTCCATGTTCCCTTCCTAGTGCTACAGAGGCTGTGTTAGAGATTACTTGAAAGTCAGTCTGGATCCCTGGCAGACTTAAAGAGCAAGAGACCCCTGCCTGCCTTGTGTTGAGATACCTGGTGAGAAATAAGGCACTGAGTGAAGTCGCTAAGATGTAGGTCTGTTCCTACAGCACAGTACTGTGTGAGTTCCATCACTGTACCCCACTTCTTTATCATTGGCTCACTTTTCTTTTGCCTCACAATGCCGTAGGATTGCTCATGAGCTAGGTGTGCTAAATTGTCTGTGGTCTGTGGACACACACATGTTGGATACCCACCCCCTGTCTTATATTCAAACTAGAACCATGGTGAAAGAGAACATAACATCTCTTAGCAACTCATCTCAAAATGGCTAGAATCGGCAGACACAACCATCTCTACAAAATTCAAATCTAGATACAGACAGTCTGTTAAAATCCAGGACAAGCCACGCATGTCATCAAAAAAGGGTTTGTTATTTCATTTTCCTCTGGCAAATTGGCACCATTCTTGGGGCCTGGGTACTCCCAGAACCTTGGCTACCATGCTCTCATACCTCTTTCCCTACCAGCCTCAACTACCACCCTCTACCTTCAAGTGAGAGCTCAGCCTTCTTCTTCAGGCAGTGAGCCTACCTTCTCTGACAGGGATCAGTCAGCTAACAGGTCTGCAGCCACACAAAAAACTGGCCTCTGGAATAAGGTTGGGAACTGGCCAGGGATGCCTATGTCAGGCTGTGTCCTCACCCAACTTATCTGACATTTCCAAAATGGACTAACAAATAAATAAGATCCAACATATAAAGTCACTAGTGTTATCTGCCAGGAACAGAAACCATCTAACCAGTAGTACTCACCACAGATGAAGTTCAGAGCGATCACATGCCAGTAAATGACTGAGCCTGGGTTTGAATTGTACTCTTCAGATGTTGTGTGACTGCCCCTCACCCTCTACGCCAAACAACCTCCCTTTATGCTGTTTCCTACTGTTTTTTCCTCTCCAGGAAGATTAACTCCATAACAGCACAGGCTCGTTCCCAGTTCCCCATCAGCCACCTGCATTTCCACATAGACTCTCAACTCTCCTGGAACTTCTTACCACTGCCTTGCTAACAGAACTAGCTCTCTGCCTCTCTACCTATCTTTCTAAGCTCTCCAGATGCCACTGTGCTCTAAGTATCTGAACACAAGATGTAGTTGCAGGAGCAACAACTGCCTACAGCTTTGGAGCCTTCTAGATGCCTGGTGATTCTGTGCCCAACTATCTTCCTGGCCTCTCCTGCACCCAGGCTCAAATGCCATGCCCCCAGCCAAATTTCCCCCCACAATCTGGCAAGGGAAGTGCTGAGAGCACAGGAGGCCCATTGGACAGATGTGATGAACAAATGAGTGGATGGATGGATGGATGGATGGATGGATGGATGGATGGATGGATGAATGGATGGATGGGAAAAGCCCTCAATGTCATATCTATGAATTTCCTGTCACATGGAATCCATGCAACAATCATAAGAAGACTTTTCCACTGCCACCGTCTGCATTTTGAGAAGCTATGCCCCTACAGACTCATGGACAGTTGGCCCCATGAGAACTAAATCCAGTATCTGTCCTTCCTATTGAGCAGTGCCTGGGTCAGAATTGAAAATAAATTCCCCATCCCTGCAGCTTCTCAGTAGGAATATCCAAAGTATCTTTAATCAAACTTTAGAGGCTCAAATTGTCCACAGTTCTAGAAATGCCTCCAGTTACTATGGATTTATCAGTAAAGAGAATGAAAGAAAGAAAATTTGTTTCATAGTTAAAGTCAAGGCCACTTTATCCCAGATGTACTTAAATCACTTAGTGCTTAACAGAATCTTTAACTATAAATATACTAAATTTGGTAGCAGGATAGATTAACTACAAAGGAAAATTAACACTGCCTTAGAGAAAAGAGATAACATATTAAACCACTGATAGGCTACTTCTGAGAATTATAACAGGGTAGACCCAACATTTTTAAACAGATATGAGAGCTGAGGAAATAGTACTTACCCTTTTCTGAAATGCAACTGAATTTACATTGATTAAGGAAGGGAAGGGGATCTAAAATTCTATGAGGCCTTACACTAAAAACCCCAGAAAAGACTCATTGGGAAGTAGGTTCTGGTGACTAAGTAAGGTTATTAGACCTCCACAGAGAAAATATGTGGGGCTTCATTCATTCCATGATGAGCATGTGTGTGCAGAATTTCATGTACAGGTGAATGGATGTTCCTCTTCCAAAGAGACCAGCAGTGAGGATGGAGTTCGCAGGGCTTTGTCATTAGCCCTGTTTGCATTCACCAAAGCAAACTGACAGTCTCATGATGCAGCACATTACAAAACCCCTCGGTGGTATTGACTGCCTGAAGCCGGTGCTTCCCCGTTAAATACAGCACAGCTCAATTAACAGCTCTTCAATACGCAATTTAATTTTTCTTTCATCTTGATCCACAGCCTGGCTCGAAATGAGGAATGCGAGGATGGATGTACTTTGAATATTGAAGTCGGTCTTTATAAATAAACCTATCACACTTGTAATGATTTCTGTCATGACATGACAGAACGCATGAAGCTTGGCGCCTGCCACTTCAGTCCACACGCCATTCCTCCAGCATTGCCAGAAAACCCAGCTTTCCCTGCAACACACACACACACACACACACACACACTTTGGCTTTTCTCTAATAGTTTTACACCCCCCCCCATTACCTCTCAATAGCATCCTGCTATTTTAGAAAAGTTTATCTTTCTTCTTTGTTCCTTAACCTATGTGACAAATCTTCAGAAAGAATGAAGAAAATTACTACTCTGCTACTTGTGCGTAAGGTGAGGCATGCAACTTATAAATGAATTATGAGGGTCTTAGCCTTGGAAAGACATGCATATTTCATCGTAGATGCGATCCACAACACTTACTCCACATACAGTATTTATTTTTATATGTGATTATTCAAAGCTTTTTTTTTTTCCGGTCTTGCAAGCACATACTTTCATAAGCAAATCCAACACTCTCCTTTAACCTGTAACACACAAAACAGAATGTACAAAGGAATGCTCAATTGACTTCATATGTCTGCCTTCCCTGATGGAAGGTATGATGATGTTTGCCATGGACACTGTGAATCCAGAAATGTCCAAAGGCATTTAACTTGGTATTCAAAGGGCTCCTTGTACTTGGTGTCTGTCTGTCAAAGAGGAAGTTATTTCACTTTGGCCAGATGCAGTACCTTATGTTTAAACATATCCATAAAGAAAGACTGAACACCAGCCAAAGCTGTGGTTTTTGAAGTGCACAACACTGATGTGGGTTCTTTAGCATATGTTCACCACTGAAGCGGAAGCTGTCTCTAGCACAGACAAAGCCATTCACGTAGCAGGCTGAAGCCCACAGCCTTTCTGATCTGCTACACTGAGATCTCTGGCCATGTCACCATCACCCTGCAATGACAAAATTACATAAGAACTCACGGGTTTTACCTCAGTGTATTTGATGTTCTTGTTATAATTTACAACCTATTTTAAAAATTCCAGATGCACTCCATATTTGTCAACTCATTCTGTGCCTACTCAGCATGAAATAGGATTCACACATTAGAAAAAGAGAAATTAGGGCTAGGCAGAGAGCTCAGTCACTAAAGTACTTCCTGCACAGGCATGGGGACCTGATCACCAGAACACACATCAAAAGCTGGGTACTGAAGAATTCACCCGTAATCTCAGGACTGTGGAGGTGGAAACTAGGAGATCCCTGGGCTAGCCAGCTGGTTCGCCTAGCCTGATGGACAGCACCTAAGGAACAATGCCCCAAACTGACCTCTGGCCTCCATACACATCAACACATGTAACACCCCTCACACATACACAAAAGAAATGGCATACCAAAGAGCATCACACAAACCGTCTAAACATGGGCCAGCAAAACTACCCCCTATTATGTTCCCCAGAGCCTTACTGCTACTTATACAAGGTGGTGGGGGGGACTGAACAAAAGCTTTAAGAGATCTTTTAATTGTCAGAGATAGAATACTTAAATTTATAGTCATTAACTACTCATTATTTCAAATAAGAACATTAATTGGTATGTTGAGAAAATCTGCAGCATTGCAAAATTTAAAATAAACATTACAAAGATACCATTTACAACTAATCTATATTTACCACTGAAGTGAGTTTCAAACTGTATTTCTTTCTATTATGCTTTTATTGGCTACAGCACAGTCAATGGGGTGTGTTATGCACAGCTTCCTAAACACCTAAATTTATAAAACCCAATTACATAAATTAATTAGGAATGAATGCATACATTTATGCCTTTGTTTGCAACTGTAACATATTAAACATGACAAAATTAATAAGTAGACCCTCAAAGGAAAAAATGGTGTCACATATTCATTTTCCATAACAGATTTTTATGAGATTTAATTTGACTTCTCTAATCCTAAGGGTCACACTTAATAAATATGCAGTTTAGGCCATTTCATATATATATATATATATGTATATATATATGTGTGTGTGTGTGTGTGTGTGTGTGTGTGTGTGTGTGTGTGGTGTGTGTATGTGTGAGAAAACACATACATATATATGTGAGCGTGTGTATGTGTGTTTTCATGGTTCCTAAAGGACCAAGAATGTATTAATTCAATAACATTTATTTCCAGGTCTAGAGACAGAAGGGCAAAGCATTAGTCAAATGCTATTTCTGTCTTGCTTCTCTCCTACTTTGTTATCGAAGACAGCTTTTTGGTAATTAGAGTGATTCGCTTTCACCTAGATTATCATAGGAAACATCCATTAAAATAAGCTTAGTTTTAGTTCCACAGGGGAATGGAACATTGATATATGATCAAGCCAGTCAGATGAACATAGCTGGAAACACATATAAATGGAAAACAAAACAAAACAAAACCTGAGTTTCCCAAAATGCCTTCAAATATATCTTTAAAATACAGTAAATAATTGTCCAATACTGTTAAGACATTTTCTTGCATGGAAAATGCTAAGATAAAATTCAGTGATCTGTCATCTCACCCACAGTCAATGACGTTGCTAACGGGATGACCCACGTGAGCCTGCAGATGCCTGTGCTGAGAAGTGCAGTCCAGCAAGAGGAATACGGGTGTGAGCACATATAAACACAGCAGGGACTTGTGATAGCAAAGCCTGTTCCCTCCAGCCTCTGTTTCCATCCTAGGAAACAAATGAGCCTTCCGGTTACAGACTACAGTGAGACAGACGTCACCCCAGGCTCCTTAACGTATTGTCTTTCCTTGCTGGAGTTCCTCACAGAAATGAATACCAGTGCAGGCATTCTAACCTCACCCCACAAAGTGACATGGTCTCTCTTGGACAAAAGAGAGCCAAATTCCTTTCTCTTCTTCCTCTTCCTCCACTCCAATTCACACTTGACAACACAGGAATCTAGACAATGTCCTGATGCATCTGACACTCCACACTCTTCCTTCTCTGCCTCCTGCCTCTGTCAGCACTCATCCCCATCGCCTCCCAAATGGTCTGGTCCTTTCTTCCACATCCCAATGACAACGACCTCTCCTTTATCCCCCCAGTGCCTTCTGCAAGCACAACTACTAATCTGTGTGGATGGCAAACCCCAACAGTCCAGGTGCCAAATTCTGCCAGAAGCAATGATCTCCCCAAACACTCCTGGGGCCCCAGTCTTCAGATCTTTGTCCAAGGCATACTCTCTGACCACAAGACACTTTTTTTCCTCTTTCTTCTTTTTGCCAACTCTCACCAATTCTTGAAAATCTATTCAGAAAAACCATTCCTGAACTGGTCCAAACTGAAAAAATTCAGGAATGGGATATATAAGTCTATCTCTTCTACTCAGCTAAAGAGCATCTGAGCCAACCAGGAAAAGGCATGCTCCACTTATCAGTGGAAGAAGTAAGAGTTAAACAAGAATCTTGAATTCTGAAATCCACAGAAATGGCAAGCCTTAGACTCAAAGTAAGATATAATAGAACAGAGTGAACAGCCATATAAACAAAAAGCTACCTCAAATAATGCCTGTGAAAGAAAAAAAAAAAAAAACACTATTTGGTCCAGTTCAAGGTGGAAAAATAGGCCATATCTATCAGAGATATAAAAATGCTGTTAAACAAATAACTTGTAATTGCAAACTATGTTGGTTAGTTAGAACTGAGCTTGACACAACATAGAGTCACTTAAGAAGGGCAGTTGCACTGAGGCTGGCTGGATTAGCCTGGCCTATGGATGTACACACAGGGATTGTACTGGTTGCTCAGGCAGTGAAAGGGTCCACCCTGAATGCAGACAGTGTCATTTCATGGACAGGGCTCTGAACTGTGTATGAGAACAGAAAGAGGGCTGACCATGCGCAGCCAACCAACAGACAGCATGGGTTCCTCATTTCTCTGTGACTTGAGTTCCTGCCTTGACTTCCCTTCAATAATGGACCACACCCTGGACATATGAGCCAAGTTAGCCCTTTCCTCACACAAGTTGGTTTTGGTTGGGCTGTTTTATCACAGCAATGAATGAGGATCTAGGACACTCTAGAGAAATAATCCCATACCAAGAGAGCATTATAATTAAAAATAGAGAAATAGCATTAATACCTAAAAAGATAATCAATAATACCATGATTGCTGGGAAGATTATGCCTATATATGAAGGGTATTCTACTTTAAAATGTGGAAGAAAGGCTTACACATCAGCATTAAGCAAGTATAAATTAGCCACAACTAGAATCATTGTTAGACACAGAATCTCTGTCAGAGACCAAATGTCTTGTTTGGCAAAGGTATGCCAAACTGGTTTTAAGCAACTGATGATGCACTCCTGCTATACAAGTGAGAATTCACATGCTGAACCCAATAGTCAGTGGGAGGGGGTATTGTGATTGATTAGCGATGTCTGCCACAGGCACAAGAAAGGTGAGTTATGGTAATGTCATACTTGACAGTAATTAGAAAAGAGGTAGATTAATGAAATCTATGTAAATAGCCCATCCATATTATAAAGAAAAAACAAAAAAATTAATGTCCATATTATTATGAATCCATCAGTTTGAAAGTTCAAAAACTCCATGTTCCTCATTTCATTTTCTTAAGAAAACTAGACACATACATCAGTCACACAGAGTCCAAACTTCAGCATCATCCCCTTAACTTTCTCTGGTCTCAACATCCAGTACATGTGCATGCACACAAGGAGCTCACTCTAGCCCCCTGCATTGTCTCTTATCTGAATTCAAATCCTTTACTTCTGTGCATGATGAACAACCTGTGCATGTTGTTAGCATATTGGAATTGGAATATTGGAATCATGATCTACTTCTTTCTTTTTTGTTACAACACTGGTTTTTCTTGGGGGGAGGTGGGGGGTGAGCACTCACATATAAAGGCCAAAGGTCAATGAATGAAGTCTCCATCAGTCACTCTCTACCTTAGTTTGAGATAAGGTCTCTCACTGAACTTGGAGCTCACTGATTCTGCTAGACTGGTTGGCTCAAAAGCCCTGAGTCTCTGTCTATGCCCCCCCCAACCCATGTCTCTAGCACAGTAGTTACAAATGTACACTACCACCCCCAGCTTTAATGGGCAAGCTGAAGGATCCAAATTCAGCCCCTGAAGATTAGAGGGCAATCACTTTTCTGCCTGAGGCATCTCACCTACTCCTCTTTGTTCTTTTGACACTTTCAACATCAGTTAGAATTGCTCAAATCAAGATGCTTGCTCACTGATCATCTGATACAATAAATGTTTTTTCTTGAACAAAACAGGGAGAGAGTCCAATAAATGGCAATTATACTAATAGATTAGGTTCTTTTAAAACAGGGGTGGAGTACAGAGATAACAGAATTGGAGGGACACTATTACAGATAGGGTGTAAAATTCCATCATCCTGTATTTAAGTGGAGTGAAATGTCTTTCCCAATGAGAATGTATGCTGCAATTTTTAGAAGTTGAAATATGTCTTGTCACCAAAATGTTCCTTAAAAAACAAAAAGTTGATCTGAAAAACATTTCAACAATGGAGCTAATTCATGTTATAGCTAGAAAAACATTTCAACAACTAATCTAATTCATGTTACAGTTAGAAAAACATTTCAACAACTAACCTAATTCATGTTACAGATATGGCTAAGGTGCTGAAGGCTTTGTTGTAGTTTAATTGTTGAAGGCTTGTGACTTTAGCCATGTTCCAACACCTTGTGGTTCCCACAAGGACAATGTTCAGATTCATTTAATATAAGAAACTTAGCCAGCTATATTCCTAGAAAGGAAAGAAAACAGAAGAACAAGGCATAATCAGAGGGACAGACCTCACCCCCTTTACACCAGAGGCCTCAGTGTGACATGGCTGGAGAAAACAGCACTGGGCCAGCATGGCTCCGAGGACAGCCAACCAAACCCAGTCCAGACAAGAAGATACGAGGTTACCCAAGACAAGCCCAGTCTGGCCACTGACCAAGAGTTATTGGATCCTGAGGCCCCTGTCAAGAAAAAGCTCATTACCAAGTTTTCAGCCAGATCGTGAGACGAAGAAATGAGCTAGCAAAAATTCAGAAAATGAAACACAGAGTCCTAAGAGGAAAGAAAATGTAGGCTATGTCTGAAAGAATGCCCAGAGAGGGATTGGAGTGGGAAAACTGCAAACAGCTTACAAGTTACTCAGAAACAAAATCACAATCAGCCTGGTAGGGCTAGCTCTTCCAGGAGGGGCCAAATTGTTATGGAGAACTATTGATACCCATTGCTCTCTTGTGAATTTTTCAGCCTGGTGCTGAAAATGTTTCTCATTTTGTGTCCTTTCTACCAACACACTGGACTTAGAATACAGTCAGAGTAATCAAGTTCAAATCGTTAATATGGTCTTATCATCCCTTCTCATGCTTTCAAGACTTTTGTAAGCTTAATAACTCTTCCTTACGCCCTCAGCCTTTTCAATACTCTCTGTGTGGTGATGATGATGTATTAATTTGCCTGCTCAGTAAAGAATTGTCATTTCTAGATACACATCAGATTCTAGCTGAGACCCCTTTCTAACTTCAATAAGCACTGGAGAAAAGGATTCTTCCTGTCACATTTTAACACCTGATAATAAAAACATTGTATTTGGGTGTGTCTCAGTAATCCATCACCTCCATCCAGGGCGGGCTAATGGGCACATGACTGAAAACAAGCAACAGTCAAAACACTTTCCAGTCCAATTTCCCTCATAATTGCCTCTGTGAGTGGAGGACTGCTGTCTGCTTGGTAGGCAGGAGTCAGTGTTTATCTTTCAACCGTGGGTTTCCCTTCTGTTTGCTGTCCCCTGTGCACTCAGACCTGAGCACAAATAAAAATGGAATGAATGTTTAATTGTATGAATCGAATATGGGAGTGCTACCTGCTTTCCCACAGTGAATACATGCAGGCCAAGTGTTCCCACCTGGAGCACAGTACTACCCAAAGGGCAGGTCCAGGATGGAGCCAGTGATTCCCTGAACAAACAGACAGGCCCACCTGGACAAAGGCCACTGCACAGGAAAATTAATCCAGACCTCTTTGACAACAGAGCTTCCCTGGGGCCACTCACATTGAAGAGGGATCTCCCCATCCATGGATTAACTATGAGACACCATTGAGGAAGGGCAGGCCCCATGCGGTCACCTTAGAAGCCAAGTGCCTGGAAGAGGAGCACAGCAATAATAAGGGCAGTAATGAAAACTCTGAGATGAGCTACAGTGTGTTGAATCTGCTAAGCACGTCCACAATACTAGCTGTGCCCCACAGCAGCACTGTGATGCAGACAAGAAAACACTTTAAATGGTGGGAAACTGAGGCTCAGGTGCCTTGAGTAAAGTTTTTGAGACATGGTTGGACTCTGTAGCTCAAAAATGGACCTGGAACTCATAGCAATCCTCCTGCCTCATCCTCCCACCTCCTGAGTGCTGGGATTATAGGCATGTGTCACTATACCAGACTCCTATCTTTCTGTTGCCTCCCTTATCATCATCTTTCCTCAATCCACCCGTCCTACCCTACATACCCTCCTCTACTCCTCTGTCCTTCCCCCTTGCTTCTCTCCCTTCCTTCCTTCCTTCCTTCCTTCCTTCCTTCCTTCCTTCTTCCTTCCTTTCCTACTCTTTCGAGACTATCGGGATACAAAATCACCCACAGGAGTGTGTGCGGGGTGAGTAGAATGAAAATGAACTGAGCTCACTCCTCAAGTCAGTTGTGGGAAACCTACAAGAAGGATACAAGAGAAAGAGAGATTCTGTCTAACCTACAGTTGGACTAGAGGGATGGCCAGCCATTAAGAGTGCGTGTTACTCTGACACTCTGGGTGTTCAATAAACACACTTGAACCACATACTGATGTGGAAAGTCACCTGTTCAGGGATGCCATGGACATACCACTAGATAGACCCTAGCCAGTGGCCAGTCTACAAAGAGGAGGGTCAAGACAGGAAAAGTTCCTTCACACTTCGAAGTCAAGCAAGGCCTTTGGCTTATTCTCACACAGATGCACTAACTGATAAAAGAAAGATTAGAGGAACTAGAGGCTCCTCCCAAGCCTAAGTGACCCCTAAGGATGAGATCTTCAACTGGCCTTGACAATAAAAAGGGGAAAAAATTGGCTATTACATGGCTTTAAATGCTCATTAATAAAGTATAACCACCAAGTGGTGGTGGCACACACCTTAAATCTCAGCACTTGTGGGGCAGAGGCAGTCTACAGAGCAAGTGCTAGGATAGGCTCCAAAGTTATACAGAGAAACCCTATGTTGAAAAACAAAAACAAACAAAAAGAAAGTATAACTAAGATTCAATGATTAGTTTCATTAACAATTCAAGGAACTACAATCCTCAGACATTATTTCTCACTAACGATTTTTTTTTTTTTTGGAAAAAAAAAAAAAAAACATATATTGCCCAGATAGAGGATAAGATCTTGGCTCACTTCAGTACTTCAGTGTCTATCTGCAGCCAAGAAAAACAAACCTACCTTCTGGAATCCTGAGGTCAAATTAAAAAAGAAAGAGATATAAATATTGTATTTGCTAACTATGGAATACCATCTCTCTCCGGAAGAAGACTTCTCACCATTGCAATGTGTCCTCCTACGTCCTGACTGCCTATGTTCCTGGATTAAAGGAGGCTGCCAGAAACCTCATCATCGAACTCATAAGTTGGGGAAATCATTCAGGATACCGAGTGGTATCCCTGGGAAACTGCTGGACAATCCTGTTTAAAACAAAGACCGGACAGGTGGTGGTGATTGCATGCCTTTAATCCCAGCACTCTGGTAGCAAAGGCAGGCTGATCTCTGAGTTGGAGTCCAGTCTGGTCTACAGAGTGAATTCCTGGTCAACCAGGGCTACACAGAGAAACCCTGTCTGGGGAAAAAATATGATTATATTTCTCTCTTAGATCGTCAATTAAATACTGATGTGAGGTTGTGACCTCAGCAAATAGCATCTGAATTTCACTCAGGTTTGGCCCACAGTGTCCACACCCACTTGACCTTACCTCAGGTACATAGACAGAAGCATCTAATGCTCGGAGGGTACTACCAATGCAACAGTCACTTTTACTGACTTCTCTTACAAAAATTGCACATGTTGATCTGTCAAACAAAATTGATGTCAATCTAGATATCGAGAAGACCATTTCGCTGACCTTACAAAGCTCTGGTCCATGCATGGTCTAGGCAGTTGCAAAGTTATGCTTCACCTTACTAAATGTTAAGAACTGTCCTCATTAATTTTGGCTGTTAGTGCTCCCACAAAGTGGTAATCGACGAGACCTGATGGCAAATTTCTGAACTTACACTGGCCAATGAAAAGCACAGAGGGCTCCGAAGCCAAACCTACTGCCTTCCCTGGGGCAAATGTCTTGTGGTGGAGATCATTAGGTCTCACTAAAGCATATAACAAAGCTTCCAAGGTTCTCTTAGTGTTTTTTCCCCCATTCTCTTCAGCTTATATGGGCAAAACTGTTCCAGCCATTTCCTTAACTACACTGTCAGTAGGAATTATAGTATTACTAACTACCTCACTTTTTGAATGTTACTTTACACACCTGCACACAGAGCAAACTCCAAGGATTCACACTGTAATAAATGGACCTCATGGGTCCTGGATTTTTGCTATCTATTAATTTTATCACAGCCCCTAACATCGACCCTCTTCTGAGGTGTTCTACCTGCTGTGCTACTACAGTGGCCTCTTGGCCAGAGTGGAAGCTGGTAGAGCAGCCTGTGCTTCAAAATCCCTAGCAGCAGTTAGGATGACCTCTGAGAGGAAAAAACAAGAGACTATGAGTTAGATTATATATATATATATATATATATATATATATATATATATATGATAAATGAATGTATTTATACATAGTCCTATATAGTGCACATATATACAAAAAGTATATAAAACTGGACATTATAAAATTAATGTGAGAATGAGACAAATGGAAAAACTCTGTACTTCTCAGTAAAAGCCATCGGTACCTGAAATGACTTCACAAACTGGCAGCATACGCACAAAGGCAGGAGGGGAAGTGGCCAAAAGCTTGAAAACCAGAAAATGTTGAAATGGATTGTCTTTGCTCATCTTGGAAGCACATACACAGAACCCATTCCCAGTTCTGTGTTGAATGAACACCATGGACAAAAGTGGAAAGTTACTGTTTGCTTTTATTTTCCTTCTGAGACATGTGATCCCCCACCCCACAATTGCAAATGCTTGTGAAGTAGACAAGGGGTATTTGGAGGGATTTGTTTGTTTTACCCTTTTTTTCTTGTTTTACTTAATTCCTCTAATTCTCAGGTTCTGGAAGGGAAGCCTCGATCCATCAGTGAAGATTCTACACAGGGTCTGGGATCTGGGGGAAGATAAGGCTACATTGCAGGGCTGATCTAGGAAGAGCTCCACAAAGGGGGATGCAATGTCCCCAGGACTGGGGAACAAGAATGCAGGCACTGTGGAGAACAGAATTGCTCGGCCAACATTGTCTGGGTCAGTCATGACCTTCTGATTGGGAAACAACAATTTGGGGGCTGGAGAGACAGCTCAGCAGGTAAGAGCACCTGCTGCTCTTACAGAGGGCTGGAGCTTGGTTCCTATCACCCACATCTGACAGCTCACAACCACCAGTATGAAGCTCAAGGAGATATGATGTGCTTTTCCAGCCTTGTGTGCACACATGTGGTACTCATAGATACACTCAGGGAATACATACATACACATAACATACAATAAAAATTCATTTAAAATTAATAATAATAAAATTAACATTATCATTGTTAGTAATATTATTATTAATACAAGTAACAATAATAATTAATAATAGAATGCAATAAAATTTTACAAAATTTTAAGCTTTTAAAGAAAAGTTTTGAAGAAAGAAAAGGAATATCAGTTTTCGACAAGGGAGGTAGAAACTGTCTTTTGCCTCATAATGATTACAAATTTGTTAGATCAAGAAAAAGAAGTGATTTTAAAAGAAGGGGAAAAGTGCCAGTCTAGGTTGGCTACTTGCGGTGACCATGACAGCTCACTGCACCTGGATGAGACGAATGGGTTCCATTTTCAAATTCTGCTTCTGCCCGAGAATAGGCAACATGGCCTCAGGCATAAGGCTTCTCTCCTCCTGCAGTCAGCATGTGTCATTGCGTTGTCACTTCCGCTGCTGACCAAGTGGAGCCAGTGACAGGCCTTTCAGAAGGTTATTAAAGGATTAAATCAAATGGTGTCTATAAACATGTGGTGCAAGATGGAGAGCCAAAGCACCGTGTTCCTTTTCCCTCTTGTCCCTCGTGACAAGCGCTGAAGAACACATGGCTCTCCAGTGCATGGGAGATTATTCATAAATGTTTCCTGAAAGGAAAGGACCCATGTTTATGGCAACATAATTAAGCTCAGGTTCAAACAAACATCAAAGCAGGTGGAAACGTTTTAATGTTTTATGCCTCGATATTTTGATGGAAAAAAATTTTAATTATAGAATACAAGCATCGGTCATTAATCAGTGACTTGGGGAAAAAAGTATACTAAAAAACATTAGACCTGTGTAGAGGGCTAATTACACTGTCACCCAGATGCTGTGTGTAGGCTGTCATGTCCTATGAGAAACTGTGGTACACAAGAGTTGGGCAGCTTTGCAGCCAGGGAGCCCTGAGGCCGGGTCCTGCCTCTGCCACCAGAAAGCAGCAAGGCCCTGGCTGAGTTTCTTTATATGTATGCCTCATTTTGCTTGTAAATGACATTACAGGTAGCCCAGAGGTGCTGTCATGGTTTGACTATGAAATCCCCCCTCAGCCTCAAGTGTCTGAGCACCTGTTTCCCAGCTGAGGAGCTTCTTTTGTGAAGTCATGGGACTCAGAGAGTGAGAGGCATGGCCGAGAAAGGTGTGTCACCACAGCGGGCCTTTGATGGTTAGAGCCAGTCCCACTTTTGGTCCCATCCCTGCTTCCTGACCTAGGGATATGAGAAGCTACCACAGACCAACCTACTCCAACCGCCATACCATCCCTGCCATGATGACAGGACCCTCTGAATTGAAACTAAAAGAAACCTCTCCTCCATAGGATGCTTCCCTGGTTTTCAGTCTAGGGCCTGAGGCAATGCAGGGCTAGCCTGAAACCCACACAGCGGCTGTTCCGTGCAGTGCACACTCCCTGTGCTTCACATGCTGTCTTGGAAGTGATGTTATGGAGGAAGGATTGCACTAAATGAGGGCCTCAGAATCGTGTTTTGTTCCAACTTACAAGTCTCAAGCCAGGCAGTGGTTAAGTGGAGGTGATAAAACTCCCTCGTGGATGTTCCAGTGACTTTTGTCCAAAATGATCAGAGAGCACATTAAATCATTAGCAGAAACTTTGCTGCCTGCTGATTTTACAATGCAGGCAATGAAATTCATTGCAGAAGCAAAACAGGGCCAATAATATAATTACGGTGCTCTGCCTATGCAGTCAGTGCTAATGCTATTATTTGACAGGGCAAGGCTGTGCTTTCCCCCAGAGTGTCGGTGGAGACAAGGTTCGTCCTAATTGGTTCCAAAGCACAGCCTCCCTACCACCATCTTTCCTCAGGACCAGTAATGTTAATTTCCACACGACTGTAAATAGTATTTGCAAACAATACAAACACGGTAATAAGAGGCTAGGTGGGTAATTAATGTGGGTACAAAGCAGCTTATTTGCATTTTTATTTAAAAACGGCCTTCTTTAAAAAGCAGCTCAGATTCCTCTCTGCAGAGGAAGCCTTGGTTAAAAAGCACGGCAGTAATTACTCTCTTTAGGGGTTCTTTTATATGTCCTTCAGGGAATTAGAATGAAAAGATAAGCAGAATTATAAAGGAAATCATGTAAAATATGAAATGTACTATAAACACTTAAGTGTATTTACCATAAGGTAGGCCTACCTTCTTCCTTAATGGAATATTTTAGCCAGCTAACAATACATTCAGTTTCATTACAGATGTGGTTAAAAGGTACAATCATCCAGTTAAACTATTTTTCATTGTCTTCAGAGGTTATTACTTAAAGATTTAAGAAATCCTCATTGTAAATTCTATATGACCATGTCCTGCTGAAAAAAAAAAAAAAAAAAAGCTATACTAAGACAAAGGGTTAAGTTTGGACCACACTGAGACAAGGTGTGCTCGTCTCTAATAAAAGGAAGCCAGAGCTTTGGAGCAGCAGTTCCATCTATCTTGTCTTAGACTACACCTTACATTTCTGAGGTCAAAAAAACGGGAAATGAGAAAACATACTTGGAGTAGAATTCAGTCTTTATCTGTCTCCTAATTTGTTTCTGTTTTATGTTCTGAGACAAGGTCTTATACAGCCCAGGGTAGACTTTTATATAGCCGAGGACAGTCTGGAATTCCTGGTTCTCTTTATTTCAGGTATTCATTTGCACCATGTCCTGCTTCTCTCCCTATGGGGACACATGGAGATTACTGGAAGGTGTCCATGGGATCAAAACCAATAGTAGTTGAAGATCCCTGACTTCATCAGGAAGTCATTTAATGATCATTATCTAACCAGTGTGGCTGGTGAGCCAGGGGCTGGGCCAGAGGCATGAGAAGTCACACCTCCATCCCCTGAGAACATCACAGTTTGGATGGTAAGACTGTCACATGGGAGTACTTGTCAGAGTCTGCTGAACAAGGAAAGTTTCACACGGGACATGATGCTCAAGCTGACTCCTCAGAAGAAGAAAGAGACTAAGGGGCAGAGCACCTGTGAGGCAGGACAGTTCACTAGCAGCTTCCAGCGAACTGGAGAAGCATTTATGGGAGAACCCAGGGGAACCCCAGTGAGCTAATGGCCCAAACTCAAATGCTGTCCAGGCCACAGGTACATTTGCACAGTGCTTCAAGGAGTATGTAGAGATCTGCTCTTGTGGCATTGAGCTCTCCACAAGAATTCGAGGTTGAAAGGACAGCCTAGTGGTGGAGCCCTCGAATGCATACAAAGGCCCTGGGTTTGGTCCCCAACAGCACAATGTAAGACTTCAGAGCGCATGTATTTAGGGACAGACAGTCAAGGAACTCATAAGAAAAATTAAACATTTGTGAGCTGTAAGTGAAAATTAGAAAGGGGAAGAGTAGATATTTAAAGAGAGAAAAGAGCTGGTGATGAAACAAGTGATATACATGAAGCAAGAGCTACACCAGGCTTAGCAAATCTTTGTCTCTTCTTCCAATATTTTTAAGAGAAGCCAGAGCTGTGTAATCTTGAGAAAAATCTTTTTAACTAAAATCAAAGGGAAAGAAAAGCTTATTTAGGTAGTTCACAGGGCACCATTATAACAAAGCTCCCCTTTAAAAAGCAACATTACAGCATATAACCAACTAGATTAGAGTAACAAAAAAAGTATGTCTTTATTCTCATTCACCCAGCACTCCAAACATTCAGAGAAACAAACAAAAAAATGTCTAATTAGTTCTGGTTGTGTCTGTCTCTCCTCTTCTGCACATCTATATTGGTATATCCATATGGGGCTGCTGTCTTCTCACTCCCAGCCCTGGCCATCCTTCACATCCCAAACCCATTTTTCACAGGAAGTCTCGGGACACGGAACTATATAAGACTAGACCTTCAAAAGACCGGCATTGTTTTAGAAATACTCACCCCGTTAAATTTATTTATACTTTAGATAGAATTCACATGTGGTGATGATGTTTTAAATATGATTTCAAAATGCTAGAGAAGAACAGAAATGCAATGAAGTGGAAGAGGAGGATAATAAGTTGATGACAGTCAAGTAAACATCTAGAAAACTGGGTCATTTACACAAGGGCTGCAGCCGCTCCTGCTAAAATACGCAAACGACAGTATGAAAAATGGTTTGTGATTTTAAAGAAATATAGCACTCCAAATGTCAGCGTGAGAGAATTCAATAACACTTAATGAAACTTTGGATTTCAAATTAATTACTGATTGACTACAGCATCTGGGGAGAAAACAGCCTCGATTAGAGAAGCTGGGATAGGCTGTAAATCTGGAGGGCTCTTTCCAGGACTCTGAGCTGGTATTTCCTGCCTGAGTCAGTAAGGCTACACTAATGGGGTGATGGTCACTTAGAAGGCCACTGATTGGATTGCCAGACATCAGAATAGTGCATGGTTTCCTGACTTGGCTGGACCTTCTATTCTTTTTCTTCTAATTTTATTTTTAGTAACATTACACTTGTATCTGTGCTTCTAACTGCTTATAAAAGCCTGAAGTAAAAGGTTAAGTGCATTTGAGGAGTGGCATTTTGCTAAAAGATAATTGGTACATACACACAAGAGCACATTTTGGGGAGAATGTTACTCGTGATTCCCAATTATTGCTCCTCCGTTGCTGTGTTTCCCTGAAAGCAGAACACACTGCCCTGTCCCACTAACGACAGTCTTGACCATGACTTCTGGTATGACACAAACACACCCATGTCTGAACAAAAGACCCTAGTGTTTTTCCCTCAGGAGTCCCTCACAACTTCAAGTTCTGGAATGTAAATGCTGAGGAACAAAGCCCAGGAAGGCCTAGCAAAGACTGCAGGGTTGCAGACAAATATCCACCATGTACGTCATGAGAAAACAAGTATGTTTGTTTTTGGATGCCCTCAGGAGGCTGAAGTTGCTTGTCACTGGAGCAAAAGCTGGCTTATCAACATGCCATCCTTGGAAGATAAAAAAGGAAGACGTTTACAAAATTAAGGCATGATTTTGCTTTTTGCATAAGTTACAAAATTCAAAACACTCAACTGCAACAGCACTAGACATACAATTAAAATCTGGGGCTTTTTTATGGTTACTGCTACAAAAATGGACAAAGAAGAGGCTCTATCAGTCATAAATTGTAGTAAGTTTCAAAGCAATAAGGCAACAAGAAGAAAGCAGTAACTTTATAAGGTACCTGCTGGGCTGGCGGGGATCTACAACTGCACCTCCTCCACTACCCAGGGATAGGTGTCTCCTTTTTCTACCTCTTTGACACAATAAGGAAAGGTAAACACCAAGGCTGACAAATTTGGCCAAAAGAAGAAAACAGATAATCTCCTCTTTGTCCTTCCTTGTACAATTCCTGGTTATTTCTCATCAAATTTTAGTATTCTCTGTGAGTCGCTCTTTCAATATAGCCAAAGAGATTAATTAAAAAGTAGTCCAATTCCAGGCATTTCATCACTCAGGAAAGGCACTCACTCTTATGATCAAATGTCCTATAAATTCTGAGACCTACCTAATAATCACAGCAATTCATTTTCCACATAGCTGTGCCTACCTCTCTACAATGCTATTCTCAAATCCCCCCTCAGATAAGAATTTCTTCCAAGGATCAAGAACCTGCCTTGCTTTAAATCCCCACCCAAACCCTTCCCCATGTGGGAAATCTATATTAATTCCACCAAACTAGAGCTATCAGACAGCAATCATGCACAGGACTTGAAATAAAGGACTAAAATTCATAAAAAAATAATTAACATATTCACAAGGGATGCTCTACATCCTATGTACAAAACAGATATGGGAAGGTTCTTAAATGCAATCTCTGAAAATGTTAGGACCATATTATTTTTTTAGCACATTGTCCTAAGCCCAAATAAATATATCTGAAATGTTCTGTAATGCTATTTTCTATCAGCTGATATATTTTGTCTTCCCCAAGGATGATTACACACACACACACACACACACACACACACACACACACACACACACACACACACACACACACAAACAAACAAAAAAACTCTCTGGCTACTTCATCTAACTCAACAGATCATGATCCAAGGGTGGGGGTAACTCCCAGCCTGCCTTAGCTCACCAAGCCATGTGTCTAGCTGGAGGTACAGTGAGCCTCAAGAGAACAAGGCCCTTTCCTACTTCTTACAATGTGTCCTGTGGCTAACAGTCCTGGTCTTGCACACTCTGCAGGGTAATGAACCAATGGACCAATCTAGATGCCTAATCCAGATCTCATCACCAGGGATATGGAGGAAGCTGATCAAATAAATTGCATTGCACAGTTTCCTCTTTTAAATGAAATGGAGTAACCTGATGGCTAACAGTCCTTGTAGTATATGCACTTTTAAAAATGGAGATTCCAGACCCAAGGAAAGGTTCATGTAAAAGCCAGTGCTGATCAGATAGTGACAACCTGGGTCCCAAATAAGTATCACCAAGCATATTTTAGAAGAATGACATAAAGTGCCACAGACGGCACTCTCTCTAGCACTACCCACCCATTATCAGCCAGTGCTACAATTCTATGAAGTATGTGATGTCATCTCAGAGATTAATCACCTGGCTGAGGTTGGACACCCACTTATAAACTGACAAGGGATTCAAACCAAATGGCTTCAACTCCAGTATTAAATATGCTTTCCCTTCACGCCAGTGTGACTACAGGCAGCCTGTGAAAGGATGCAGGACCTTGGCCAATCCATTCTAAATGGGCCTGGCTCACTTGCCTCCTGTTTGAATAACAGAAATGACTGGAATGGGTAGAATCTGTAGTTGTGGTGGAGCAGAAGGGGAGACACCAGGAGTAGGAGCACCCACCAGGCATACCTTTGGAGGCCAAAGTATCACCAGGAATATTACATTGTACTGCAAGTGAGAGAAACTCACTTCAACTAGTTCAAACACAAAAAGGGATTCATTATCCTGTAATACAAGAAGGGTAAGGTGTAAGCCTGGCCAAAAGAACTCTTTCATTCAGCTCAAACTACCTTTTCTTACCCCACCCCCAACCTATGTCTCTTTCCAGGTCCCAGTCCTACAGGGAAGAGAATGTATTTTGTCCAGTGACTAGGGATGGTCATAATCTGACAAGTGCTCAATGTGGCACTGGCTGCTTTTGACAGGGCATAATGAACCACAATCAGCCAAAACCAGATCATATAAAATACCCTCAACCTCTCATTTTCATAGTCTTCAAGATGCAGCTCTTAATAGCAAGAGCAAATGAAAGGATCAACATTACAATAGCTTCCACCATGAGAAGAGCAAGGTATAAAGCAAGCCCCCGAAGAAAGGGGAGACAGGTTTAGTTGCTATGATGATGTCAGTCATTGATGGTGGCAGCTAGTACACCCCTCTTCTTTCTCAAAAAAAGTAATTGCTATTCCAGTTTTCAACAGCTTGTGACAGCTCTTTGGATGAGCCTCCTCACCTAGGTCTGAGAATGGACAGAGGGATATCCATCATTGGTCCTTCATGAAATTGCATCAATAAAGACGAGGATGGAGACAGTAATGACAGTGCTATATCACTAGAACGTCAAAGGTGCCCACACTACTAACAAGAGGTGATAAAGAGCAGTCCCACTGGGCTAGGGGTTCTGAGAAGCTACCACTACACAAGTGAGCGGGGTCCATTAACTTGCTACATATGGCCCCTTCTCACCATCTCTGGATCCTGTACCTTCCTGGTGCTTAGGCAGCAGGCAGGCTTCCTTCTATTTCTGGCTTTGCTCAGCCCCAAATGTGCTTCCTATAAGACTATCCTCCAAATGAACTGTCCATCTCAGTCCCAAGGTGGATTGAGCATCAGCATCAGCAGGAAGGCCACTGGTACTGCTCTTCTCTCTGCTGCCCTACCCAATTTTGTCTTCCTGCCCCATCACTCCATTCTTCCCAACCACTCCCATCTCTCCAATCCCCTAATGTATCATAGCACAATCTAATCTGATACCACGTTTACTCATCTCTTATGTTAGCAAGCATCAGATCAAA
Source organism: Cricetulus griseus (assembly GCF_003668045.3). Classification (NCBI taxonomy): domain Eukaryota; kingdom Metazoa; phylum Chordata; class Mammalia; order Rodentia; family Cricetidae; genus Cricetulus; species Cricetulus griseus. The sequence continues at coordinate 191,099,016 of NC_048596.1, read as the reverse complement.
ATATGATGTAGGCTAGAGAGATGGCTCAGCAGTTAAGAGCACTTGTTCTTGCAAAGGATCTGGGTTCAATTTCCGGCATTCACAATGGTGCCTCACAACTAACAAAAACTCCATTTCCAAGGGATATAAAGCCCTCTTTCTGAAATCCATAGGTACTGAGTACACAGGCATACATGTCAGCAAAATACTCATACACATAAAATAAAATAAATAAATCTTAAAAACAAGCCAGGCATGGTGGCAACACATCTTTAATGCCAGCATTTGGGAGGCAGAGGCAAGAAGACCTCTGAGCTTACAGCTAGCCTGGTCTGCATTGTGAGTTCCAGGCCAATCAGAGTTACATCATCCCCCACCCCCACCCCCATCCTTGTGATTCAGCACACTTTAACAAAGGGATACTCATTTTCTCCAGTAAGTAGGCCCAGGGAAAATTCCCTCATCTAATTTCAACAGGCATGTTCTTTCCCCCAATACCCACAAAAGGTCTTAATACCCATGGATCTTTCAAAAACCTTACTTTTACCCCAGCCAGTGATTTTTTTTTTCCAGCCTAGACTACCTCATGATGGTGCACACCTTAATGTCTACTCTTTAAGATATTCCTTACTGTAATTCCTTTCTAATACCAGCTTCCAAACCTTTCCAGATTGTGGCCTTACCATTTAAATAAAACCCCATTACAGGAAAGTATACTCTTAAGACTTCCCCCATCTGGGTAACAGAACTGTTCTACATTGTGATATAAACACCTCTTTCTTTTTTGATCCCCTTTAACAGTATTGATTTAATAGACACTGGCAGGTACTAAATTCCATGGAAAGCAGTAGTTGGAAACCCACAGAAAATGCCATTTAATCAACTGAACACTCCCAGGTTCTCATAACCCTACTGAGGAATCACAATGAAGGCAGCGATGCTATATTAATTAAATTCTTGGAATGCATCCATGATGCTTAATGGAAATGAAACGTTAGGAGGCCTCAATGCTTGGGAAACACCCATCACAGCACCTAAATCCCCAGAACCCCCCTCCCCATGCCTGCCAAGGAATCTGCTTAAATGCAATCACTGTTATCACTTTTTATTTTTTTAATGAAGAAGACTTTTAGAAGAGGAAATGTTAGAAGGGGAAAGCAAAAGTTCAGCCAACTTTCTGCACACTGTTGCATCTGGGGAGTTGGCTCCACATGATTTATTATGGAGACTAAGAGTTTCTTCAACCTTAAGGCAGAAAGCTAATTGAAACTGGAAAAACCATGTTCGTGCATTCAGTCATTCAACAAACAGGATGAAGGAAAGACATGTGTCCACCCCTTGAATACTCTGGCTGTTGTGGTACAATTGCTCAGCAATCATAGAGATAAAAGTCAAGCTTACAAAAAGCCACCAGTGTGCCCAATACACACTAAATTATAGATGTCTGAACACCAACATGATGATTAACATGAAAGCATCATTATCAGGCTCTTTAACTCACACCTGTTGAAACTGAGACTCAAAGAAATTAAAATCTTTTGTCCATCATCACCCAACCCCAAATGTGCATCTTTGCAATTTCAGCCTCAAATGAACTGCTTTCCCTTGGACACAGCTGCTCATTTGACGTTCAAAACAACTCATTTCCATTTATTTTTTCGAAGATTTTCAGAAGCACAACAGATACTAAAGAAAGGATCCTAAAGAAAATAAGTACAGCAAGATTCTGTTCTTTAGAGGGATGGGGAAGAAAGTGGACTCGAGATTCATAAAATGTAGGACAGGATACTGGTGTGTATGACATAGGGATGTAAGGTAGACCCCTCATTTTGCTCAAAAAGTTTATTCATTGTGTGTGTGGGGGGGGAGTGTGCGTGCATGCGCGCGCGCCACAGGGTATGTATGGAATTAAGAAGGCAACCCAAAGGAGTTGGTTCTCTCCTTCTACTTGCTACAATTATTAAGCAATTATGGGGATAGAAGTCAAGTTACAAAAAGCCACCAGTGTGCCCAATACACACTAAGTTATAGATATCTGAATACCAGCATGGCGATTAACATGAAAGCATTGCTACTCAACACCTGTTGAAACTGAGACTCAAAGAAATTAAAATCTTTTGTCATCAAAGTTTAGCAGCTAGTGCCTTTACCCAACTGAATGATATAGCCAGCCCTTTGTCCAAGAATTTTTAAAGAAAGAAATGTCAAGCCAAGCGGTGGTGATGCACGCCTTTAATGCCAGCACTTGGGAGGCAGAGGCAGGTGGATCTCTGAGTTCAAGGCCAGCCTGATCTACAGAGTGAGTTCCAGGACAGCCAAGGATACATAGAGAAATGCTGCTTCAGAAATAAAGAGGGAGGAAGGGAGGGAGGGAGGCAGAGTTGGAGGGAGAGAAAGAAAGACATGTTTTATAGATGATAGGTAGAAGATGATAGACAGACAGAGAGCAGGATATTCTAAAGAGATGCAGGGTAACAGATAGGGACACAGGCAGGGCTCTAGGAGGGTTAGCCTGGGGACAATAAGACAGGTACTTCTCAATAGTTGGATGCATGATAAAATGCATGAAGAACTGTCCTCCACCTTATGGACAAGAAATGGATATGGATTTTGATATATAACACTTGATGGCAAGAAAGACCTGGGAACGCCTGACCATCTAGTTTGACCAAGTTAGTGATTTGCAGGAGGACAGAGATAAAGTAAGGCCCTCAATATTTACCTTTGGCCTCCATATGTTCTCATGTATGTAAACACACACACACACATACACACACACACACATACACACACACACACACACACAGAGAGAGAGAGAGAGAGAGAGAGAGAGAGAGAGAGAGAGAGAGAGAGAGAGCATGTCATCGATTTAAAAAATAACTACTAAAAAGCTTTGGGTGACTGGGTGACTGTGGTTGTGGAAGGCAGTCCTCAGGCTAAACTCTGACATTCCAGGTGTCTGTCCCTATCTATGTACTTATGGCAGGTTGGCAACAGGTATTCCCTGAACCTGGAAATGCCATGAGACTAGCCCTGGCCAATGGGATAGGTGACAGTTGTCACTTCTTAGTAGAGGCTTAGTCACAATGTGAGCATGCCTCTTCCTTCCTCTGCACAACAACCAGTTACATGGGCTCCAAGCTTTGCCTCTCAGAGTTCTTCCAACAGCACAAGCCAGCGACTCAGTCTAAACAAGAGAAACCTTGGTGGCTTTACACCACCAAAAAGTCCACAGAGGCTGTTAGTTATTACGTCCTGACAAGCCTGTCCTGACCCACAATTCATTTGTTCATTCTGTATATGTGACATCAGCTATCCTGTCCAGGGAGTCTCCCTGAATGTGAGGGCTTATCGAATCTGCTATATAACCTAGACTTGGTTTTACAGTGGTTTCATTGCCAACCATAAAAACTGTGATAGTCGAACTGTATAAACAAACCAAACAGTGTTTTCACCGTAAAACATGAATGAAATATCAATATTTGTCTTTGCCTTCTCTCAGCAACTGTAATGAGGGTAGAAAATTCATGCCATATGTTTAGAGTAGAAGGGGAAAATAGATCTCAACAATTCATCTGTGTGGGTACTCGCTATACTGTTTAATATTTTTAATCCATCCGTTTCCCTTCACATATAAATCCTCTGCAAATCATGAACCACTCGAGACTGCCAGTTACTAAATTCACAGTTATTTCTACAGAGGGCTCCTTGCTGAAGAGAGTGTGAGGACATGTTGATAATGAGACTAGTTGCTCTGCCATGATGAGAAAGGGCTATGTGACACTTGCCTAGCCCAGCTTGCCTCCACAGACTGGAATATGAAACCACTTCTCATATTCCAGGGAGACTTCAAAAGATGTAGCCTACCTGCAGCTGCAGGTGCAGATGAATACTTAGTCCTGACAGCAACTATCCCCCATCCTTAATCCACAAATGGAGGAGCACAGAGCATGCTAAGTGGATTCTGCCTGCTAGGACCCTCTGAGATGGCATGTGTTCGGGGAGGGGGCTGTGTTATCACTAGCTCCAAGGTTTGTGACAAGCTCCAGCTCCAGCTTCACACACAGAGAGCAATGGGGGATGTTTTTATTTTGAAGCTGTGATTGAGCTCTTGATGTGAAGTTGCTGAAGCCTGCCCAGAATGTCTGTGCAGGCTTTTAGGATGCGAGCTGAAAGGCGCAGAGAATGATTCAATTTTCTCCAAATTGGCTCATGGACCAGAGGTTTGTGGAAGCTGTCACCATCCTGCAAAATCCAATACTACAGGGAGGAAGCTTTGCTTTGAACTTGAAGCTGGTCTATCCAGAGGATGCTGTGTCTGGCACTGAGGCTGGCTCTGCTGAGGCAGAGGGGCTACTGAAGGCAAGAGGAGAATGAAGATGGGAAGAGCATGGAGAGGTGACAAGCAGAGGCTCCCAGCACCATGAGCAGGGCAGTGCTGTCCCATTTATACCTGACAATCATCTTGTGATGCAGGCAAACCATATCCTGTCTCCCTCAGAAAGATGGAGGGCACATGGAGGACCACCATGGCTGTGATCACCACACAACTACAGAAATCCAAATCTCTGTTCTTAACCACTAGCCAGCCTACCAGTATTAAAAAAAATAAAATAAAATAATATTTCCACCTAAGCTTGGTCATATATGTCTAAAATCCCAGCACTGATGAGGTAGGGGCAGGAGGACAATGTCAGGCTGGACAACATGACTCTAAGCTTGTCTGCTCTTTGCCCAGATAACACTGAGCTCAGGCCATGACCAGATCTCAACCCATCTCAACCCACCTACCTTCATACTACCTACACACACACACACACACACACAGAGAGAGAGAGAGAGAGAGAGAGAGAGAGAGAGAGAGAGAGAGAGAGAGAGAGAGAGTCCAGTGTCTTGGATACTATTATTCATTTACATGTCTGTCACTACACTCAGACTTCAGGGGGACAAGGACCCAGTGTGGTGTGTACACATACTCAGAATCCAGAACCCTACATGGGTAGAAGAAGGTGTCAATAAGTATTTGTTCACTAAGTAAGGAGCCCATCCGACATATGATCAATCCACAATGTGATCAATGCTGAAATCAATCAATGCATAATTTAACAACCAAACGCTAAAGGGGACATGAGAGTGGAAGAGGCATGTTGAGGAATATGAATAGGGAAGTGTGGGGGCAGGGATGCAGAGGAAGTGCATATGACAAAGTACATTATACACCTATATGGAAATGACACAATGAAAATCTTGACTATTTAAACTTGGGGTATGCTAATTAAAAGTTAACTAAATGAAACCAAAACCCTGTCTGTAAGTTCCCTGGAGGCAAAAGACTTTGCTTCCTCTAATAGTGCTTAGCACAGTACCTGACTCAGAGGGGAGGGGTAATAGGAACTTTTGGGAGGGAGGGAAGAAAGGAGAGCATCACAGCCAGAGAATCCCGGGAAGGCTCTGGAGAAGAGATAGGCATAAGCAGACACTCACAGGGCACAGGGACATATGGTGGGTGGACAAGTTGGCCGAGATCCCTCCAGGTTGAGGAAACAGACTGTGCCAAGATGTAGTGAGGTGGGAAGGTTTGGGCAAAACGGTGGTTCTGATACGGCTTGAACAAGAAGCAGAATGGCTGAGTGGCTAGACATGAACTGGACAGGCAGGTGAGGCCATTCCATACAGATGCTATAAGGGAGGTTTTTTTCCCCTATATTTTGTTTGTGTGTGTGTAGTGTACACACATGCACACATGTGCACACACTTGTGCAAGTGGAGTTAAGAAGACAACCTTGGCTAACACTCCTTAGATGCTATCCACATTCTTTTTGGGTCTCTCAGTGGCCTGGAAGTTGCCAAGTGGGTGAAACTGGCTGCCCATGGAGACCTAGATCTGCCTGTCTCCATCTCCCCAGAGCTGGGATTAAAAGTGTGCAACAATATACCCAGTCTTTTTGTAATATGAGTTCTGGGGATTGAACTTGAGTCCTCATGCTTGTAAAGCATCTCCCCAACCCCAATTGTTTTGCTTTGCTTTGTTTCTTATCTCTGCTGACACTTGGATATTACACACTTGGTACTTGGGTACCACTCTAAGTACACCAGTATCATTCTTAGTGTCTACTGAGCAACACTGGAGTTGATCTTCACAACCTTGAGATTTGAGTGCTATTAGTACACCCAAGTCATAGGGCTCGGCAAACTGAAGCAACAGGAAGTGAAGGTCACCTGGCTCACACATGGTATAAACAGAACTGAGACAGAGGCAGACTGGAGGCTAGGTCTGTTGCTTAGACCTGCACAATGTACTTTACAGTCCAACCCTTTTAGACTGATGAAGTCAGAGAGGCTTTGCAGCCCTCCCAGGGGAGTATATAGATGCTAAATGAATCCTTCCAACAACCACTGGGCTGACTTTGGGAGCCATTTATTCTTCCTAAATAAAGACTTTATACACCCCAGTTTGTCCACTTACAAATTTAAAATATATACTGTGCTTTCAAAAAATCTATATTTAATTATACAGCATCAGTGAAATTTCACTTGGGGAATGATAATCCAACACAAACAAATGCTTCCAATGGGGGGAGGGGACTATAGTTTAAAATAAATTACACAGAAAGAAAAAACTGTCCTCTCTTCATAGGAAGAAAAAGGAGTATTATCTGGTATTAGTTGGCCCCAGTCAATTAGAAAATGGCATCAGTAGCAGACGATGAGAACCCCTTAAATTCCTCCTTTCCCAGCTCAGATCTCACTGCTGATCCCGACTGCAGTCTTTGCTGCCTGCCCTGGCCTGACTTTCATTAAGGCTTAAAGTCAATTAAGCTACGAATTGGAACAATCATTCCTCCTTTGCAAAGTATTGATATTTGCCCCCCAGACGCTTTAGGGCTTTTCCAGCACTCACGAAGAGATTTATGTTAGACAATTTCTTTCTGATTAAAACAAATCATAGCTCAACAATTCTAATTTCTTCCCTTCTAAGCAAGAAATGACCAGGGGACATAGGACATAGTGATCAGGCTCCTTCATCCTGCCCAGGCCAGTCCAAAAGATATTGCCAGGCAAGTTTCCAGCTTGACTGCATCTCCCTGTCTTTGTCTGTCTGTCCCACCCCTGTGTGGGACAGCTTTTCTGTTCTCTTTTCTTCTCCACTTTCTTTCTCTGTCTGTATACACACACATGTACATACATACAATCTTGACAAGTTTCACAATTTGTCACTGCAGTCACTTATTAACAAAAGGGAAAGAATTTATAAGCAAAGCCAATTCAAACTATTTCTTCTGACCTAAGCAACAAGAAGCCATAGAGATTTTATGTTTACCTTCTCAACTCCAACAATATCTTATGTGTTTTAAAACAATTACTGATGCAAATTAATCCCAGCAGTAACAAAGAGCCAACTAACCATTCAAACTCCCTCGTCTCCCTGCTTATACACACATGTGAACACCACAAGCCTCCAGAATCTATCTGTTAGCCTCAAGCTCCCTATGGAACCAACCCAGACTGTCCTCAGACTGCGTCAGTTCTCTTGCCTTTGCTTCCTGGTTGCTAAGATTACAAGTGAGTTCCACCAGGTGTGGCTAGCCGGTAACTCATCCCATCTGCTCTAGTATTCTGCTTTTGGAGCCAGTCTTTCTACTTAAAGGTTCTCTTTCTGTCCTTCAAGGTCAAATTTGTTTGAGTCTACTTTCCATCAGTCAGCATGTGTAGGGAAACTGGCTACTGAGAATCCCCAAAGAAGGACTGGTGATGTCCAAGGAACAGGAATAAATACTGAACCATGGTGTTGCACAAACAACTACCCTTTCCTGAACAAGCTAGAAGCCAGTTGAAGAATTGGAGTCTCCAGCAACATCAATGAGACAATCAATTCACATGGCTCAAAACTTTAGAAACATCTGGCTCTATATACCTTGTGCTGGTCATCTTTCAAAAGGTAATCAAGCACCAGGGACAGGATTCAGAGCTTACAACCCAGTTGTCAACCTTTGCTGCCCTCTTGCTCCATCCACAAGTATTAGGTAAATATCTCCCGTGCCTAGGTACTATGTGGCACACAGAGAATGTGGCAGAAGAACTGGATAGGCAGGAGTGCTGCCCTGAACATGGTCCAGAAGACCTATGCTTTAAGATCTTTTCAGGAAAACAGACTTCATATGTGAAGTGCTCAACACAGTGACTATACCACCATGCTGTCTATCATTCTTATTATTATGATTTTCATTTTAGAAAGAGGGTTGATCAAGGGTCAGTAATGGGAATATCAGGTAAAGGTGATTGTCATCCAGCCTGAAATCTCTGGGATGGCTCAGGTTATGGGTTGGGGCAATATTTGACTTTTGTAAATAGAGATAAAATTCTACGCCTTCCCTCTTAGCAAAAACAAAGAGCAGGAAATCTAATGGCAATGTACCTCAACTTTTGCATGAATCTAGATTTCCCTGGAACCCCACCTTCAAAAACTCTGAACTGGTGGTTCTGGGCAGCACCCAAGAATCTGCATGTCTAGCATGTTCTTGGGTGATGCTGATTCAGCCTTGACAAGCACTTTGTGAGTTTCTGCAGCACTGGAAACCACCAAGATTGGTCCATGAGACACCACGCAGAGGAGTACAGATGTGCCCTTTCTTTCCCACCTTAAACACAGCACCTTTGAGCCTCCTCCCCACTATTTTTGTCTTCTCCTTGCTTTCAATTTGGGGTAGGTTTTAAGCATCCTGTAATTCATCAACTAATTCTCTCCTGGCTACACATTCCAAGTAATTAAAGTTCAGTAATGACTGAGTCTTTCTGCTCCAGCACCTGCATTTCATTTGTTTATTTTCCCAGAGTCATAAATCTGAAGGGTTGTCAAAGTGCCATAATATTAGTGCAATAATCAAAGTTAATTAGTCCCTCTCAATAAACAACAACAAAGCCATTACAAAGATGCATTGAAGTTTCTCCCAGCCTAACCCGGTTTGCAGGCAGACTGCCTTGTAGTCAGAACAATTGGAAATCTCAGAATTGTTGAGTAAATAAATGTGGTGTTCCTCCATCAGTTAAAGGCAGACTGTGCCCTTGGCGCATGCTGATTCATTAACTCCAGGGAAGGCAAAGCAGGCCTGAGCTCCCACAGCTGCTGCCTGCTGCAAGATTCAGGGGCTGAGGTTCCCCAGCTGCCTTGCCTTACCATGAGCATCCCAAGCTTCAATAATAAAATAGGGACAAGGGTTGCAAAGAAATGAGAGGGGGCAGTCTCACCGCCAACTCTCAGTAACCTGATAGCTTCAATAACTTTGGATTTATTATTTAGGGAATTTGAGAGATGCGTGTATTAGTTGGGTTCTAAGAACACAGCCAATAGAGCTCTGGGGAAAGGAGAACAGACCTTGGTCTGGTGGTCCAAAAAGATGCTTAGAAGAAGATGCCGTTTTTCACTGTAAGGGGGGGGGTCTTTCTAATTAATGCAGAAGCAGGATGGGATGACTGTGTTTATCCATCAGGAAAGGTGTTCATAGCAAAGCTGGAGGTCCCTAACATGGGATGCAGTAATGTGTAAGGCACCTAGGAAGCCAATGCAAACTTCAATGCCTTACACTTTGAGGAGCCCACTGAGTCTCAGGGTCCAGTCTCTCTCAGTGATGGCTTCTTCTCCCCTGGAAGCCATGGATCCTGTGTTAGTAACTACTGTTTTCCCCAAAAGCATATGGCTGAAACTGTACACATTTTGCATCTAATCAAATCTAGCAGGTCATAAGTTGGGCAATATCCTAGTCACTGGATGGTTCTTCACGGAGAACTCACCTTGTGAATCTCTTGGACCATGGTAGCAGCTGGGTAGTAGAAGGCTGAGCTGGGCCGGAGGGCTCTGAGACGATTCAAGCTACTGTTGTAGCAGCAGTCTTCACAGGGTTGCCTGAGTGTCCTCCAACATGGTGGCACAAATACAGTGACACAAGACAGTGTGCAAGGAAGAAGCTGGATGCTTTTTAGGTCCTTTTACTTTTTAGGGGAGTCACTATCCACCAGTACCACCACACGGAACCCACTGAGGGGTTTCAGCACATGGAGTTCACTGAGACACATCACCAGGTACAGCTCATATTGGTGAAGGAGAACCACGCTCCATTCTTGAAGGGAGGACTGTCAAAGAACTGGAGCAGAGGCCTTGCTGCCACTACAGCACACTTGTAAGGCTTCCTTCTATAGTTTACAGAACTTAGTCACATATACATCCTCCCATGACAGGGACAGATACCAGCTCTCATAAATCTCCTGGGAATACAGGGTGGGTTCTGCCAGCTCCACTTCTCTTCAGCACTAACCCTAACAAATTCCAGGCCAGCCAGCTCCAACCCATGCAAGGGTATAGCAACAACAGTCACATCTCTACCTCCTGGGGTGTAGAAGGAGCTCCACTCTTTATCGCAGCTCATTTCAGTATTGACTGACACTACTGGGAAGATGACGGGATCCTGTAGAATGAAAGCTTAGAAGTGTCTCTCTCCCTCCCTCCCTTCTCCTATTTCTCTGCTCTTTAACATGAAAAGAAATAGTGAGCTATAAAGTAGAAGACAACCCTCACCAAGAACCTCACTAAACAGGCACCGTGGTCAGATTGCCAGCCTCTACAATGTTTGGAAATAGATTGCTTAAGCCTGCAGCCTATGACAGTTTTATAAGAGCCTGCACTAGGACACTTTTTCAAGATGCACAAACACATCTGTCTAGTTTAGGGCTTTGTGTTGGGCACGGGTGTGTACTGCTTTCTGGATGGCAACATGATGAGCTGTGTGCAGGAAAGCTCTGTGTGGCTACACTCTGTCCTTGAGGTGACCCTGAAAATTGTTACCCATGCCATTCTACATGAAGTATGACAGGAGCACCAGTGGGCAACAGTTTGTGTCAGGATTTGATCCCAGGTCTCTAGGACTCCAAAGCAAAGATTTCCCTCCTAAAGGCTACCTCTGTGTAGACTAAAATTAGTTCTGTTTTAAACAGTTCTCTAGGATTACCCTTGACCTTCTGCCCCATGTGCTGGCCAGCCTGAGAAACCACCTCCAGCCTGGCCGATCTCTATTTGTCCTTGCCTGGATGGTTTTATCAGCACAATGACTATTTCTCTTCTACATAATCTAATACACACTACATCTGAGGGACTCTGAATGTCCCATAATAAACATGAAAAACAGTCTCAAGTATATTTTTCCCTCTTAAATAACAGAGGCTAAAAGCTGAGTGGCCAGAAGCCGGTCTTGCAGCCACTGACTAGATACCATCTGAAGATGAAATCCATCTCTTCAAACTATGTCAAAATTGCTTAATAAGAACCCAGGGGAACCGGCATTATTGAGAGGATGGATCTTCTTTGGGCAGCACACAATTGGGGGTGATGGTTTGGAGCTAGCCACTTGTACTTCCTGCTTGCACTCTTAACATTCTGCGGTGAACCACAGCCCTTTTTATATAAAGGTTATAATGGATATAAAGTTTGAAAAGATTCAATTCAAGACTGCCAGAGATGGCCAGGGAGAAAAAAAAATAAAGACACAGAAATGGTGATCAAAGAAAGGTGGATACAGTCAAGAATAAGTCAATGTAAAATTTTCAGAATGAGAAATGAGATGGAAAAGTTTGAGGATAAGGACCAGGCACAATTTTCAGACATTCTGAAGACAGAGAAAACTCAGAATATTTTAGCAACCAATTATGTCTACGAGAGAATGAATAATTTATTAACTGATAAAGAATCTTTCCTGGGCCTGTGACAAGAAAGGTCAAATGGGCAACTTAAGCAGAACAGTAAATACACTACATAGCACTTAACAAGGAAGGGAGGGGACGGAAGGGAAGATGCAGATTCCTTTGGCCCAGTTATCAATGACATCAAATTATAAAGAGCTAGGGAGGTTCCTTCTAGGTAACCACAGGTACCTTCATGTTACCAACACATACTGTTTCCCATCATAAAACATTCATTCACATACAGATGGGTCTCTTTGAATACAGTATTGGGCTGAGTCCTTTAAAAAGCCTGGTCAAGACTGGAAGTGTGTGGCTCAGCTGAGAGAGGGCTTGCCTAGCATGTATGAAGACCTGGGTTCAATCCTAGACCCACAAAAACTGAATGTGGTGGTGCAGGCCCATAATCTAAGTGCATGAGAGGGCAAAACAATGCAATCAGGAATTCAAGGTTATTCTTCTCTATAAGAAAACCAGAGACGACTCAGTGATTTGGGATACTCAGTACTCGCAAAAAGGCAAGGGCATCTGCTGTTATAGTGTTCCACTGGGAAGTAGAGACAAAAGCTCCCAAGTCTGCTACCCTGGCTCACATAGGGACAAACAAAACACCCTTTCTCAAACACATACAAGCCAAGGTGCAGTACCCACGGTTTTCTCTGACCTCTACACATGCACTATGGCATGCACACACCTGCATTAATACAGAAAGCACACAAACAGCCAAATATGGAGGTTCAAAAGAAAACCCAGGCCAATCTTTAGGAACAGCACACACTAGGAACTTTAAATTAGGTAAAGAATAGCTGGGAATCAGGGAAATGTAGTTTTAAATTCAGATTCCCGACTCATCCCCCAGCTGCATGGAATTACACAACTGTTTTCCCAGCCCCCAAAGCCTTGGCTGTCAGATGGGTAAATCGAATGGTATATGTATTTCACTGTTAATGCTAAGCACATTGCCCCCGGCACACAGACACCTCAATACGTAGGATGACAGTAAATGATATCTGAAAATGGTCTGGGGTGGAACTTTAGAACTTTACCGGTGCCTTTTGCTGTGAGTGGTATGCTTACTGGCTCAAGCAAGAAGTTTATATAGCTGTTGCTGGCTCACAGGATTGTTTATATCATGTTTTATTTACTGAAATCCAATACTGTGCAGGAAAAACAACTTTTAAAGCAAATAAATGAGAAAATCTAGAGGCTGATTTAGGATGAACTTTTCCTAGGAACCTGATAATAATAGTTTGGTTTTTTGTTTAGCTCGTGACATTCAAGACAACAGAGATGAGCATTATACCTTGAGCTGCCTTAGATAACAATCATCTATTACAAGGCAAGCCCCTCACTTAGGCAGAAAGCTTCTATGTAAATCACCCAGCACACCTAGACACACACACACACACACACACACACACTCGTGCATGCTTGATTTTCATGAGAAGACATCACACTTAACACATTCTGTCTGGAGAGACAAACTGCCGAGTGTAAGCTTTTAATGTCAAAAAAAAAAAAAAAAGGAGAGAGAGAAAAAAAAAACTCCCATAAACATCAAGGCTCCATCAGGTCATAAAGTCCTTGAGTCGCTCTGCTGTCCAGAAAGCTGCTGGACATCTAGGGAACTTTTGAGCACTCAGCACCATCACCTGCCTTTAATGCCACACCATGAAAATAAGGTGTCAGTAGTAGTGAAAACTCAGCCATGGGGCCCTCTTTTAACCCCAACACTCAGGAGGCAGAGACAGGCATGTCTATCAGACCAGCCTGGTCTACATCATGAGTTCTGGGATTAAATAGGTGAGACCTTGTTTCAAAAAGGAAAACTCTAAGCAACGTGTCAGTGGCACATGCCCAACATAGTATCTGGCACCAAGTTCTCCATATGTGAAAGTCCCTATTTCTGATGCCTACCAATGAGGCTGCCGGGACACAATGCCATCAGAGCCATCCATGTGCCTTCACTCCAGGGAGACAAACAGACTTGGAACCAACACCGTCAACAACTGGAGTAATTTAACGCTACAGCATCAAATCAGGTGGCTACAATCAACCCAGTATGTGTTCTTTCTGCCACATGCACATCCCATTACCATCACTACTAAATCTAAATCTTTGCTTTTATATATATATATATATATATATATATATATATATATATATATATATATATCATCTCCCTCCTTTCTCAATAACCACTGCCTGCTGTTCCTGGTGACTGAGCCCTTAATCACCTTTGCTGGATATACGTAAAGGAAGTTCTTTGTAAATACAAAAGGAAAAGCAACCACATAAATAATTAAGACAGCTTTCAAATGACAGTTGAAAGCTAATATGAAGTACACTGGAAAATACTGATCAACCAACTAAATGCATATCTATTAAAATGTAGGAGTCCAGACATAAAAAGCCAGGAAAACAATTCATTGTGATTCCACTTAAATCATGTTGGTAAACATCCTCCTCACATCCCTCCTCCCACTCAGACACTTGTTGAGGATAAGAAAAGCAAACTTCACTATGCTCTCCATATATACATAAGAAATTATTATCTTCATCACTGTTATTAGTCCAAATAACTAGCATTTAGTTGACCACTTAATTTTGCTCCACCATATGTTAATATTTTATCTACACATAGTCATTGTGTTTACCACAAACCACCTATGTCTTGAAACTGACACATAATCTGCATTTTATAGAGGAAGAAGCTGAAATTTCCAGGAGTTAAGAAACTTTCCCAAGGTCATAGTGTGTATCTGTTTCTAATCTTTGTCAACATACTACAGATTTGTTTTTATTTTTTATTATTGTGTATGCATGTGTACCTGTATGTGAGTTTGTGCATGTGAGTGCAGGTACCCACATATGTCAAAAAAGGGCATTGGAATACCTGAAGATGTAGCTATTGGCAACTGTGAGTTGCCCAATGTAGGTAAGTGCTGAGACACAAACTTGAGTCTCACACACACACACACAAGAGCAGTACACACTCTTAATCACTCTCCAGCTGTATAGTATATTTTTATAACAATGATAGTTAGCCAGGAATGGGTCACACCATTCCTAGAAAGCATCTGGATATGTGCAAAGATGTCTTGGGTTGTCATGAGAAATAAGGTCTATTGTATTCACTGTGGTCCTTAGTAAGTTCAACATCATACCATCTCTGGGCGCTGAAAAGACCCAGTGTTGGATCTGGTGGTGCATATACCAGTAATCTCACCACTTGAGGGAATAAAACAGAGATGTCATAGAGAATACATTACAGATTGAGAGCCTGTCAAAGAACGAGGAGGAGATAAAAAGGAGGAGGAAGGAGAGGAGAACAGTAGTGGGGGAGAAGGAAGAGGAAGAGGGATATGGCTATGTCGATGTCAAGGAATTGCTTTCTCTAAATATGACTGGTCCTGAAACAAACCATTTGAGTGTCACCAAAGGATTGAAAGCAAAGACTGCAAGTTAAGGATGTGACACTCAGATAAGCTGATCTTCAAGGCAGATGGCATAAACAAGGCCCTGTCTCTGAGCAAATGGGTTATGTGACTCTGGGTACTATCCTTCTCTGACAGAGCTGCCCCTTAGCTCCTCTACGAAAGGGAGAAGACTGGATTTTGTTTGTTTGGTTGGTTGGTTGGTTTTTTGTTGTTGTTGTTGTTGTTGTTGTAGTAATGGACCATTCCTTCATAGAGTACATGACAGGAATTCCATGAATGAGGCCTATCAACTGCCCCAACACTGTGAATTGAGAAAAAAATCATTCTACTGGCTAAGCATTGGGAACATGGCGATCCTGGAAGGTACACTGGAACTTGGAAGAGAAAGCCTAGGTTGGGGGGAACAAGCTGAGTGGATAAAGAAACCAACTCCATCTCCAGAAATGAGCTAAAGATGCCCACAGAGCCTTGGCACTTGAGAATCAATGCAGAGCCAAAAGTACCCAGGGACTCTTGAATGAGCTCTTGCTGCAACAAAAAACCCTGGACTACTCCGAGAACCTCCCACAGGGTGGCAATATGTCTCAGTACACTCCCAGTGAAGTACAGATATGGTCCATCCACGGTAAAGTATGAACACACTCAAGCTGGCTCAAAGACGGAAAACCTGCAGTGGATCAAATTGACCTTGACAATCCTTACTGAAATGCCAGATGTAGCCCTGTGTAGAGATATGAGAAAAGGAAGGGCCTGAAGAAAATCAGACAAGCAAGGACAGTGGTAAGCATGTGAGGAAAGTATGGTGGCCAAACATAAGCAAAGAGACCAGTAATAGGTCTCTACACTGCAGGGAACAAGGCAGTGACAGCAAATACAGCAAATGGTAACCATGGTTTTAGGTGCTAAATCTGGGCTTCTGCAATCACCATCTTCAGAGAGTGAGGAATACACAGGAAAAATTGTATCAGTGAGGTATAATGAAATGGTTGATTTCAACCATTTCAAACTCTCCATGATGCAATTTCAATGTTTGAAACCACATGGGAGACATTAGTTTCTTGTTCCCAGGTCCTTAACTTGAATGTTTTGGGGTAATCATTCCTCTAGGATTTCTACTCCATATCAAAGAACTGTTTGGTGAAACAACATAGTGATAATTCCCATCATCTGAAGCTGCCTCACAGGGACAGAGTTATGGCCTAACATGGAAGAAATAGAGAGTAAATTCTGGGTCTCCGAGATCATATCACTAAATCTTCTTCATTAAAGATGTACCAGATATATTAAGAGAATTGTCGAAGGGCCTACAGCTCATTATGGTAGATCAGGAATTTCTGCCTCTATGTATCAAACAGTAGTGGAATCAAGACAAGTGTGGTGATTTATGCCTATAATTCCAGAACGCAAGAGACAGAGTCAGGGTGACTACTGTGAGTTCGAAGCTAGCCTGAGCTATACCATGAGACCCTGACCTGAAAAAAAGGAGAGAGGGATGGCAACAGAGATAGCTGATAGCTAAGATGGAGAGACATAGATAGCTGATAGATCAAAGAGAGTTACATGACAGATAGATGATAGTTAGATGATGGATGGATTGATGGATGGATGGATGGATAGATAGATAGATAGATAGATAGATAGATAGATAGATGATTGATAGATAGATTATAGTTAGATAAATGATAGATCATATAGATGATACAGAATTGATAGATGAGAGATAGATGATGGATATAAATAGATGATAAACAGATAATAGATGGATAGATGAAAATGGAGGATAGACAAATATAAGATATCAAAATGGGATAGATCAATCTGCTCCCGTGTAATCTAAGAAAAAGATCAATTTAAAGATGAAAAGCAATTTCATTTTGGTTTTCCCTTCTGAGACCAGCTTCAACATTAATATCCTTGTACAGTACGCTAACTGCAGAATCACTGAAGTCACTGGAATTGTACTATTCCAATTTGAAACACAGAGAATTCAAGCCAACAAAATCTGAGATGGTGGCCATCTCTGAGACACCATTTAAACTCTTCTACATTATCAACAGGAATGGAGAATGCAGCAACACCTAGGCCACTGAAATTTTAACTTCACATGTAGCCTAGTGAATCTAGGGGCTTGTTGCTAAGATTCACTCCCTCTGGGGTAAGCTGATGGACTTAAATACTGAAAAAAGTTCACATACGTTAGACCTAGTTTCACATGAAAGTATGAGAAAGTCTGATGCAGAAGACAGAGTGGCACTGTATTGCCTGTAATAGCACAAGGATGCTAACAACCTCATGCACCACAAATGGTTAACTTAACAATTAAGCACATGCTGGAATAGTATGCAACCATTAAAGAGAATGATTTGCAGTGTTACCCTCAAAGGGCTCATGTATTGAAGGCTTATTCTCTGAGGCAGCAATGTTCATATATGTGAAGCTTAGGGGGACAAGACTAGATCACAGATTCTGACCTCATGGATGGATGCAGAACCTGATGGTACTGTTGGCAGGTACTGGAAACTAGGAGGGGGAGCCTAGTGGATGAAACAGATCTCTAGGACACATGAGGTGTCCTAGAGAGATACATTTAAACCCCAATCAATCAATCAATCAATTAATCAATCAACCAATCAATAAATTCCCCATCCCCCAGTCACAGCACTCCTTTCTTCCCTCCCTCCTTCTGGCATGCTTTTCTTCCTCATGCCTTCTCCCGTGATGGCTTTTCTCCTCACCAGTCTAAAAGCAAAGCAGTCAGTCAACTCTAAGCTGAAACCTGAGCCAAAACAAATGCTCTCTCCTCCTGAGCTGTTTTTGCCAGGAATTGTACCCCAGTGAGCAAAGCCCTAGCCCAAAGTCTATTTAGACGCACCACAGAAAGATCTTGTGGTGTATGAAGTGAGACAATCAAAGCACAGAACAGCGTGTGCACGTGTTTGCTTATATTTGAAACCTTTTTCTAGAAGGGAGCACAAAAAATAGTTAAGAATGTTTACCTTTCAAGGACCCAGGAGGACTTTGACTTTTTCTTTTTTTCCCTTCTCATTCTGCAGGAAAAGAAGACTCATCTAGGTATTACCATCTTTCTCCCTTGTGAGTCTCTGACAGCCCTTGAATTCTATGGGTAGGCCTATCTTCTGTGTCACTGCCCTGCTGTCCATACAGCTTATCTCCTAACTCATGGAGGCAAAGAGGACCCATAGGGAAGAAGGGGCTCAGCAGGAGGAGGAGGGATTAGAAAGGGTAATAGGGGAACAAAAGTGACTAACATGCACAATATACATGTATGAAACTGTGAAAAATGAAATAAATGACAGACAGACAACTGCAAAAGTAGAAAAACAATGTCATATGAGCACACACACTTCCCAGCTGCATTCATGGGCATTGGCTGTGTTTTATTTCTCTTAATAAAAGATTTAAATAAGTAAACATTCTCAAATCTCTGAGTAATAAAGCCGATGACACTGACAGTGAACTATAAACAAACGCATGGGTAATAACTGTCTCACTCATCCTTTTCTTCATGAAGTAAACAATGTGAAGATGACTTTAAAAACAAAGACATTACTCCAAGAGCAATAAAATTCATGCACTGCACTTAAACCTCTGTGTGCTCAGCCTGGTGTACACATTTGATGATTAAAACACAAATCAGCCAAGCACTTACCCATTCTTCCAGAATGCGGGATACTGCCTCACTGGCTCTGCTCATGTTCCTACAGGCCAGGATCACATGTGCACCATGGAGGGCAAAGGATTTGGCGGTTTCGAACCCTGTGGTTAAAAGAAAAAGTCCACATTAGCAACAATGCTAGTGCCAACATGTAAGTCATAAAGGGCCATTAGTGGACACCACTGACAAAACTAAGTGGTTCCTAACCAGAGGTGATTCTGTGCCCCAGGAGACAGGGGACAGGGCACATGGGACAGGTCAGGAGATACGCTCAATGGGTGAAACTGTGCTTTAATGTTATAGTGTTAGTGGCTTTAATGATATAATAGGTAAAATATCTTACTTCAGACCAGTGGTTCTCCACCTTCCTAATGCTGAGACCCTTTAATACAGTTCCCTATGTTAACCCCACAACCATAACATTATTTTCATTGCAACTTCATAACTGTAATTTTGCTACTGTTATAAACTGTAATATAAATATCTCTGTTTTATGATGATCTTAGATGATGCCTGTAAAGGGGGCATTTGAATACCACCCCCCTAAAGGTCATGACCCACTTGTTGAGAATCACCCACAGCAGAGCCCTGTTGACAAAGCAGGTCAACAGACGTGAAATAGCTAGCCCAGCAAATACAGCAATTTCAAGGTGAAGACCCAGTTCAAGAAGAGTTCAGGCCACAGCCAGTCGCTTCACTGCCAACCATGACTGACTAGACTATGGTGAGAAGCCCCCGTGCTCTGCTGTGATGAGTGTTTCCAGAACTTACAAATCAATTGTGGCTGTCTATGTGTCCTAGGCCCTCCCGCTTACCTTCCTGGTGAGAGCAACTAGAAAACCAGCAGAATGATCATATATATACAGATAGATGATAGATAGATGGATAGGTAGATAGACAGATAGATACACATATACACGTATATATACATATGTGAAGGCATGTGCACATGTGACTGGTGTGCATATGTGCATGCACACACATACATAGAGGTATCCACATACACATCCTCTGAAATCGTCAGAGAAAGTGATATAAATGAGTTGTTCTGGTTGACCCAGAAAGACAAATATGGTAAGTGCTTACTCATAAGTGGATAATAGATGTAAAATAAAGGATAACCAGGCTACAATCCTTAGCCCCAGAGAAGCTAGGTAACAAGGAGGTACAACTGAGAATTCCAGAGGCCAAGATATGGAAAGATGAGGCAGCAAAAAGCAGGAATATGGTGTGTTACTCAAGTCCTATTATAGTTCAATGGCAGTAGATGAGAGACAGAAGACAGGCTGAGCTTGTGGTACCCTTACAGACAGAGAAAGATATAAAAGTAAGCCCAGGGTCCACAAGGAAGGGTGGTAGTACATACATACCAGAGCTACTGCCTCACAGGAGAACCAGAGACAGGCCTGCCTTTCAGGAAGCTCAGCCTCAGGCACTTCAGTTTCTGACTGGATTAAAGTGGCCTGTCCCTATCTAACTGAAAAGTAAAGGAAAATAACATGCTCTAGAGAGGAAGAATCCACCATCCAGACTCTCAGTTATCCCTCCAATTATTTCACATTCTCATTCTCTGGAATGAGAACCTAAAATAGTAAGACACACAGAGGCCACGATGTTACCAAAGCCCAAAAGAGAGAAAAGCAGAAGCAAATGCACAAATGATCACTAAGGACGGTATCAGAAATGGTGGCTGGAAGCACTATGGTTAAGATTTCCAGGACAGGGAAACTAGAAAGAGCAGTAGAAAGCACTTGCTGCTCTCCCAAAGGACTGAGTTCAGTTCCCAGCATCCACATCAGAAGGTTCAGACACTTGTGACTCCGGGCCCAAGGGATCTGATGTCCTCTTCTGGCTTCTATGTGCAACTGTATGTACTCAAGTGAACAAATCCACACTCACACAATACATAAACATAATGTAAAAGTATATAAATGGGGTCTGAAGAGATGGCCCAGGAGTTAACAGCACTGGCTGCCCTCCCTTCCAGGGACCCCAGATTCAGTGCCTAGCACCCACATGGCAGCTCACAACCATCTCTAACAGGTTCAAGGGACCTGATGGTCTCTGCTGGTCTCCATGGGCACTAGGCACATATGTGGTATGCATACATACATTCAGGCAAGATACTCATACACATAAAATAAAAATAAATAAATCTTTATGTCCTAAGCAAAAATAAATAAATCTTTAAAATATAAATAAATGAAATCTCTGTAAATTGCAATAGTGGTTTCATCTCCAAACCCATCCAATCATATACAAATGCATGTTCAGATTTTGTATAGTGTTTTCCTAAATTTTAAAATATTTTTAAAAAATTAAAAGGACTACAGATCCCATAAACCGTAAAACGATTTTTTGAAATGTTCCAACTACTTTAGGATAATAAATTTTTAAGATTAGGTTTTAAAAGGCAAACTTCTATGAAAGCACTACTGAAAAAATATCATAAGGATAAACTAGAAAATTGAAAGAGTCTACATGGTATAAAAAAATTGAATCCATATCTCAAAATCATCTAAAAAAGATAGCAAAGGATGGAGAAACACAAAGAGAGACAGGGAAGAGTCAATCTAGTTCTAGAGTCAAATGCCCAGACATTGCTCTAAACAGCAAAATGATAGATATTTTATAGACATGGTTTGTTAATACAAATGTTCATGCACATATTGCACACGTGTGTTGCACACTGAGGCCATCAGATCCCATGAATCTGGAGTTACCTGTGGTTGGAGCCACCCAACAAGAATTCTGGGGGAGTGAACCATAGTCCTCTGGAAGAGTAAGAAGCCCTCTTAACCACTGAAGACATCTCTACAGGCCCAATATCACATTTTTTTAAGATACAATGAATTTAAACTAATAGTTGCTTTAAAAAAAAGTCTACATGTCTCATTCTAATAATTATTACATGAATATGTGTGCATGTGCTGGGCATCAAAGAATGTTTCATTCTATTATTGGTGTGTGTGTGTGTGAATATGCATGTATGTGGCTATCAGAGAATATTTTATTCTATTTATTATTGCTGCATAAATGGGGTGTAGTACACATGCACATATGTGGACATCAGAGAACAGATTTCAGAACTCAGTTCTCTACTTCCACTGTGGGCTTCAAGGATCAAACTTCAGTTCTGAGGCTAAACTCAGGTTTGCACAACAAGCACTTCTACCCACTGAGCCATCTTACCAGCATCCAAAATGCCACATCTTCGAAGCTATGGTAGATGAAACACTACAACCTACATGAAGGCAGCACAAAGGAACCAATAACACCCTAGGACCTGATGTACCCACAAGATCTTGTAGAAAATGGCAAAACCTCTATCACTCCTAAATCTTCATGTCAATGCAATGACCAGAAATATTTTAATCATATTTAAATTAAATGGTATTAAAATACAAATCATGGAAGATGGCAAACACAGTTCCCAGACATTCCTTGGAAACCATTTTGTTTTGTTTGTGACAAGATCTTGCTATGTATCCTAGGATGGCTTGTAACTCACTTATAGCCCATGCTGGCCTCAAACTCCAATTCACTGAGCTCTATACCCTGAGTTTTGGGATTGCAGGTGTGTGCCACACCAAAACAACTGTATTATTTAAGGATGCAAGGCCAGGCAGGTATTATCGCTGTATTTGGCTTTCCAGGTTAGCAGTAAATAACTGTCTCTGTCTAGTCATCTCTGCATCCCAGAAGGAAGGCTGATACAGACTGCTAAGGGGCCACAATGCTGTGCAGCTTTGAAATAATCCACCTTGTTTTGAAGAGCAACCTAGATGAATGGGTAACTGGCTTTTTAATAAAGACTAAATATTAAAATCCTATTAAGAATACTACTAACTACAGTTTAGAATAGCACTGCTTAGAAATCTACAGGGAGAAAACATAGCCTTTTCCATCACCTTTTATTCTCCCAAGCAAACCTAGTAAGTCAGGATACCTCACCGGACAAAATGACCTACTGCATTGGACCCTGTATTACTGAAAGCTGGGCATCCAGTGTGATGGCAGCAACAGGCTGCTGAGGTAAGCGTGTACCTTCTCTCCCTCAGATATGTCTTGACTGGAACTACAGCTAAGCCATCTGTCTCTGTGTCTCGTAAAGCTATTCTCTGGACCTTACATCTCCCTTTATCTAAACAGAGCTGTACACACAGCTAGTCGACTTGTCAAAGCTACTGCCGACAAGTCCATTTTCTAATCCTTTACAACCGCCTTTGGAGCAAAAACAAAGCAGGAGATATTTCAAAAGATGATGGTTTAACAGCAAGGACAATAACACGTTTATAGCAAACCACATCTCCAGAGTATGGAGTTTTATAAATTAAAAAAAAAGTTTAATAACATTACCTACTGCTAAGTCCTGGGTAAAGCCCATGAGGACAGCATCCCTCATGCTCGTAACACTGCGGCTGATGGCCAGCTTAATTAGCTAAATGTAGTAGTGCTAAGCCAATCCTGCATGGTGCCAAAGTTGGTGCAAAATAATGAAGGCAATGGTTTACTAAATTTAATAACCTGATTCATCTTATAAAAAATTAACTTCATGACAATGTTTAAATTGCAGCAGCTTAACCGTGAGGAGATGGCCAGTGGGTGCGGGAGAATATTTAACGCTAATAATATGAAGAGAATAAATAACGGAAGGCATTTTTAAACAATGGGCAGCAAGGTCTCCTAGCATCTGCAGTAGGGGATCTGGTCAGGAGAGCTAAGTGGCCATGGGGGTTTAATACCTCATGGTTTCAGGTTTTAAGTTTTAAATACAAATATCTAAGATGGAAAATGTATTCCCAAAACTAAACGCCCCCTTACCTTATCCTAGTTTTCATTCTCTGGGATAGAAATTACAAAATGGCTAATTACAGAACAAATCAAGTGCCCAAACAGTTCTATTTGCCTCATTGTCTTCAGCCACCCTTTCCATCCTCTTGTTCCTCCCCTCCCCCAATATCTCCCCCTTTCTCTCTCACTGCCCCCCACATTAGTCCTTCTTTCATTCCTAACTGAATTAGCTGCAGGATCAAGCATTTCTGAAGGAGCCTATGATGAGAGCACTGAAGCTATAATAGCCTCGATGACAGCAATTGACTGAGGAGCTACTGCCAAACCAGCATCTTGGGTAAGCCAAAGTGAACTGACATCCATGCTGTTGGCATTTCCCACCAGGTCACTATAGGAACCATATGCCCAGATGGATGGTTCATTCAGGTCTTATGTTGTTGCTGTAAGCCAAGTTCTTGTGACATAGCCAAGGCTGGTCTCTAACTCATGATCCTCCTGCCTCAGCCCCCTAATAGCTATATACAGGCATGGACACTAAACATAACTCTCTGTGAAGGCTAATATTGATTGTCAATTTGACAGGGTCTAAAGTCACCTAGGAGACAAACCTTTGGCATATCTATGAGAGAGTTTTTAGACTGAGTAACTGATGTGTGACAACCCAACCTACAATGAGTGCTATTATTCCATGGGCCAGGACCCTGGAAAAGAAGAAAAAGGAGAAGTAAGCTGTATGTGAGCATTTCTCTCTCTCTCTCTCTCTCTCTCTCTCTCTCTCTCTCTCTCTCTCTCTCTCTCTCTCTCTCTCTCTCTCTCTGCTCCCTGACTAGGTACACAATGTGACCAGCCACTCACAGCCTTGCTGCCTGACCACCATCCACCACTCACACCCTTGCTGCATGACCACAAACCAAACTAAACTCTTCCTCCTCTAAGTTGCTTCCTGTCAACTATTTAGTCAGAACAGCAAGAAAACTTATGTTCCCTCACCTCAAAATCTTAAAGAATATTTCCTGTTGAGCTGTTTGAGATTTTATTTAAGTCATGCCAAGTCCTACTCTGCCAAACAAGAGATTAGTACTCCAGCTATGCCTAGGGAAGCCCAGTGGTACTCAGCTTTGTTAAGGCAGGCACAGGCAGACTGGCAAATCAGGGACCTTTCATGGATCTACATGCATCAGAATGTGTCGTTGTGTGGCAGCAGGAACCCTGGGTCAAAAACTACATCAGGACTGAAGGAGATAAGGAAGAAACAGACACACAGAAAGGCACCAGGAATGACAAAAGACTAGGGATTGCTGAGGAGTATCATGGGAACAATATGGAAAAAAGAATGGAGACTGAACTGTGCAAACCAATGGACAAGAGGATGTTGAGGAAATACTCTGGACAGAATGCAACACTGTGAGTTATTATTACTGCTATTGTTTTATCCAATTAAAGCCCCTCCAGTGGCCAGGAAGATGACGAAGTAGGTACAGACAAGGAAGCACTGTGATCAGCCAGGTGGGGACAAAGACCCCTCTTACATTGTGTGGCTAAATTTGTAAATTGGAAAATAACTACAAAGCATAGCAACTGTCTAAATCTAGGGTCGAGTGAGCATCCAGGAGGTACTAGAGGCTCTCCAGAAGTGTGGGTGGGCCTAGCTACTTGTTTTCATGAACAGAAAACACACAGAAGGGAAGGTCTGTGCTCAGAGCAGGTGGCCATACAGACAAGCACAGAGCTGCCCACAGATTCCACAGGCACAAAAGACTTCAGGGTGGGAAGCCAGACCCAACAAGTCCTGAAAAGGTGACATGGACATGGGCTCAAAGAACAAGGCAGTTTCTTCCATGGTGCCAGGAATATTCTTTCTGGTTGGCGATTTTTAATTTCTTCCATATTGCGAATGTACTGGGCAGTGTCCCCATTTACTGTAAATTATGGTTTTAATTATCATTTTTATTAAGATGCCCAAAGGAGTTGGGACTTACGACACCAGTAATTTCTAATGGGCCGTTATTATTAATTTATAATTGTGGAACACTGGAGACAAACATTACTTGCAACTGTACGCCATTAAAAGGAAACAAAAATGGTGGAGCAACACCCATTGTATGCCCACACACATCAAGAATAGACCACTGATGCACTCTTTAGGACCCAAGAAACAAGTCAGAGAATCTGCCCCCATGGGCCTTCATCATGTATAGAACAGAAAGATAAGCCTGCATCTTTCAGGTGACATTAGATTTGGGAACAATTTAGCCTTGGAGTTATTGTTTGGTTTGGGTGTGGGTGGGTGAGTGTGCACACACAAAACAGAGCATGCATAATTCAGAGAACTGCCACAGGTTTACTCAGAGGCAGAGTCTCTACTGATCATCACTGTGTACACCAGACTAGCTGGCCCAAGAGCTTCTGGAGGTTCCCCTTTTTCTGCCTCCTATCTTACCAAAGAAGTACTGGGGTTATGGATGCTCAGTACCACCTAGCTTTTATGTGGGTTCTAAGAATTCAAACTCAGGTCATCACCCTTTCATGTCAAACACTTTAATCCATGAGATCATCTCCCCAGCCCGCATAGTTTTTGTATGAATAAACCACTAGCTTGGGCAGACTGCTTGCTTAGCATGTTCGAGGCCCTGGGTTGTAACAACAACAACAACAACAACAACAACAACAACAACAAAACTGGTAGTTTTAAGGATCTGCAAGAACCACACTTTCAGCCAGGTGTTGGTGGCACACCCCTTTAATCCCAGCACTCAGGAGGCAGAGACAGGTGGATGTCTGTAAGTTCGAATGCAGCCTGGGCTAGAGAGAGAGTTCCAGGAAAGGCTCCAAAGCAATACAGAGAAACCCTGTCTGGAAAAAAAAAAAAAAAACAAAAAAAAAAACCACTTTCTAAACAAATCTAACTACTGTAAATGAAATTATAATGATATGACATTGACTACTGAAACCCACTTCTCCCAAGGCTGCAGAGGGAATTCTGGGACACACAGTTATCCCAGAGATGAAGCTTTGCTTCATGACCCGCTTTGCTGACTCGGTAGTTACCTGAACTCCCTGCATAACTCCTTGCATGATCACGCTTACCATCCACACCATTTTAATTGCATACCTCTGAGTTCTAGTCACACATCACTCTCACCAAACAGAATACACAGCCACCAACTCTTAATA
Source organism: Cricetulus griseus (assembly GCF_003668045.3). NCBI lineage: Eukaryota > Metazoa > Chordata > Mammalia > Rodentia > Cricetidae > Cricetulus > Cricetulus griseus. Next base: position 191,072,226 of record NC_048596.1, on the reverse strand, counting down.
AATGATAAGACATGCAACCTCTCCAGAGAAAATAAGTTAAAACCATCCCTGCTTTGGAAATGAGGCAGGCATCAGACACAGCCAATGAGAGGTGCCTAACAAGCTGCAAGGCTTTCTCATCACCCCTCACAAGGTAGAGCATCAGAAGAAAGATACCACTTTAAGAGATGAGAACACAAGGGTGGGAAATGGGTTGGTTCACTGGGAATCTTTTTTTCAACATCCCCAAGCTGTATCTCTATGATTTGGGTAATAACTGCACCAGAATGTTTTGCAGTGTTAGATAATAAATTGCAAGTGACTGTGTGAGATCTCTCAAGAGGCAAAACTGACCTCAGGCTGGCTACGAGTGCTGCCACTGCACTGGGTGAATAAGTTCTCATCTGACCTGCTAGTGACAGTCCTGGTTAGAAACCACGGTAAGAAAAATACCCAGAGATCACAATTAGCCCAGTCCTAGACAGGCCCAATGAAGACACATTCTGTAATTGCTATTGTGTTGAACAGTACCTGAGTTGTCAGGGTGTGGGGGAAACAGAAACCTCATGTATTAAGTGGAGAGGGTATATTAACTAGACACCTCTGACGACAACTGGACATATCACGTGATAAATGGGCATGCTCTGTGTCCCAGCTAGTTCGTTACTGAATATTTAGCCTTCACATAGACTCGCACATGTGCATAACAATGTAGGAAGAACATTGGATGCCACATTGTTTGTAAGAAGCAGAAAAAACATAATCCACCTAATTGGCCATCAGTTAGGCTGAACCAAACAACTGGCATGCAGAGATTAAAATGTATGGGCTGCACTTAAAAAGAATGGAATGGGGTTGGAAAGATAGCTCAGTGGTAAGAGCATGAGGACCTGAGATCAGGTTCCAGCAAAACGCTGGATGAACATGCATCTAGCCTCTAACTCCAGCACTGTCAAAGGTAGAGACTGGGGTTGTCTCCAGGGCTTAATGGCAAACAGCTTATCTCTAGCTTCAGATTTACAGAGAGAGACCCCTGCCTTGGGGATATGGTAGAGAGTCATGGAGATCTACCTAACATCCTCCTTGGGTTTCTGTGAGTGCACACAGACTAGCACAGCCACATAAAATACATGAGTATATACCATAAACAGAGTGCGGAGGAACACTGCCTGTTGGCTCATCCTGGGGCTTCCTCGGTTTCCTTTCTTATACAGTCCAGGGACACCTGCCTAGAGATGGTACTCACAGTGGGTTGGGCCTTCTTACATCAATCATTAATCAAGACAATTTCTCGAAGACATGGCCATGGGCTAATTTGATCAAGGCAATTCTTCCCTAGATTGTGCTGAGTTGACATTTTAAAGCTAAGCAGGACAGCAAGGTTGTAGCCTAGTAGTAGAGCACTTGTCTTGCATGAATAAACTTCTACCTTCAATCCCCAATACTGGGTGGGGGTGGGGCGTGATGAAGTTGGGCTAGGCTAGGAATATAGCTCAGTAGTAGAACATGTACCTAAAATACACAGTTTTGAGTTCAACACTCTATATGACACACAAAAAGTTAAAGTATAGAATGTCTGGCAAAATACAACACAAATGAAGAAGGCATGTGTGTAAACAGTACTGACACTGATTACTCAGAGCGCAACTGTTAGGGAGCAAGGAAGATTTACTGTACATGTTACAATGTATGCCATTTCAATTTTTAACATGTGCATATATGCCTGTTATAGTAGGAAACTAAAAATAACCAACTGAATGACATCTAATTGATAATTTATGGGTCTTTATAAATTTTAATACAGAGCAATAAAGGCAGATGAGAACGGGAGGAAACAATTCAAACTCCAAGCATGTTTTAAGCAGTCTGACTTGGAGGGAAGACGTGGAAACATCCCTGTAAGGAGCCAGGATGGTTACTAGCTGCTGGGCACCATGCCAGGTGCTTTATACAACACAGGGACTCTAAGATGCTCTTCAAGGAAACCCCAGAAGTGCTGTCATGCTCTCATACAAGAGGAAAGCAATGAACACAGAGGTAAAGGGACATATAAAACCTAGGAGTCCTGACAGGCAGTGTGGCCAAGTTCAGAGGAGACACATAACTACCAACTGGACCCTGAACTACCAAGAGCACCTTGTCACTAGCAGTAAGTGTCATTGTGATATACAAAGGAAGGTTTATGTCACTGAGAAGGCTGATCCTGACAACCAACTTGACACACATGGAAAGAGGGAACCTCATTTAAAGAACTGACTCCATCAGACTAGCCTGTGAGCATGTCTTTGTTGATAATTGATTAGAGTCCACAGAGGACCCAGCCCATTGTGGACTGTACCAGGTTAGCCTGGGATGTATAAGAAAAGTAGTTGTCAGTCAGCCAAAGGAAGCAAGCTGGGAAGTAGTGTGCCTCAGTGGCCTCTGCTTTGGTTCCTCTCTCCAACTTCCTTCTTTGAGTTCCTTTCTCAAGACAACAAGGTTGACAGTCAAGATGGACCACTGTGGGGCAACTGGAAGAAGCTTTAATGGGTATTTATGAGGGAAGGAGGAACCACTGTGGAACACCCCACTACCCTCTCACCACAAAGAACTTCTTCTGTCTGTTTAATATGGTAATAGAAGTTGCTGTACCCCCCCCCAGGAAATCTTCAGCACTGGCCCACCACTGTATGTGTACTTGCTTGGCTTGGATAACTTAAGTCAATGACTTACAAATTTGCTCTTCTCCAATAAGAATGGTTCCCACAGCTCATGCTTCAGTGTCAGCAATGTTTTCAAGCCTTTTTCACTTCTGTATTACCAGGTGAAAGCCAAGAACTGTGACCTCTTTGGCTACCCTATTACACTGACATTCCTGCTTCGAGGAATCTATCCTCCAATTCTGTCATTTGCTACTCTCTCATATTTCATCTTGGAGCAGGGAATTAGCGCCATTTCACAACTGACTTCAGAGACCGTTCATTTGTAAGGCCCACAAGGGATAACTGGTCCACCGAAATAAACCCCTCTGCACATTCTTCCAAGAATGGTAACAGCTTTTCAGACTGAATTTAGCCCCCTTCCTGCTTCCAACCTAATGGGAACTCAACACTGTTGAGTTCCTGGGATGATCTCACATTTTCCCCCTTCAATTTTTCAAGACTTTCAAATCCAAACGTTAAAAGGAATATCTTGATGGAATCAAGTTCATATGGCCACTACCAGCCCCCTGTTCCAAAAAATACCAGTAACTCCATCCACAGAGGCTTGTTGTTTGTTGCTCTTTAAGCAAAGTGTACATGTCACTATAACAAACATGCTTCAAAGCCTGAGTACAATTAATTAGAAACAGGACAAAAATTAAAGAGAACAGGGGCCTCCTGATGAAAAATGTTTGAAAACCTGCCTTTTAGATGCTGAGAACACTGACTTAGCAAGACAGCTTTCTTGGGCTCACTGGCATCAAGATAAGTGGGGACACCATCGATCTAGGATCTCACACACAGTACACAGGAGTTTATGTTCTTTTCAGCTCAAGCTTCTATTTTAATACTCACACACATGCAAGCACACACTCACAGCACACGTACACTCACTAATTCGGATACACACTCAATTCTTGTCCTTCTAGACCCTCAGCAAAGTGCTTCTGGTATGCCAAAGAGGAAAGATTTACCCTGAAGCTTGGCCTTTTGCACTTTGAAGGATTTACTTCCATCCACTTTAAGAACACAGGAGAACCCAGCAGAATCTACACACAGGCTGGATTGTACTGCTGAGCCCGTACCGTTTGTGCAGCTGCGGGAGGACTTCCTCTCACTGCCCAGGCCTCAGTGCTTCTGAGCTGTCTGAGAGTTTCAATGATTTAGAGCAGAAGTCAGCCACGAGGGGCCTGGGCCTGGCTCATGCAAAGACAATGCTTTTGACATTTTATTTTATTTTGTATAATGTACTAAGTCTAACCCGTACTTCTCACATGTGTAAAGATGTGGGGCCATCCACTGGGGCATGAGAATCCTACCAGTGGCCACGTCCTCAAAAAAAGACTGATTCTCCCTCCCCCAAAACTATAAACTGTCCATAGCTCCTCCACATGGGCCTGGAGATCAGCTTACCCATATCAGAATTTTGGCTGGCTTGTTCTCATGCGGGTAGCCACAGCATCTGTGAGTTCATGAAAGCAATAGCCAGGTCATGCCCAGGCCTTTCACAGCACCCCTCCAATCCTCCAGGGTAGTGGAATATTACTTTAACTGTGTAAAGGTGTGTTACATTTCTTTATGCTGCATATGTTTAATTATGCAAAGATGTGTTGCTATTTCACCTAGCCTGACTAGGGCACCTGATTGGTATAATAAAAAGATGAATGGCCAATAGCTAGGCAGTAGAGGGATAGGCAGAGCTGGTGGACAGAGAGAATAAGTAGGAGGAGAAATCTAGGCTCCAGAGAACAAGAAAGAAGACAGAACTAGGGAGAAGGAGGAAACACCTGAGCCAGAAGCCAGCCAAACACAAGGGAAATAAGAACGCAAGATAAACAGAATGAAAGAAAAGTAAAAAGCCCCAAGGCAAAATGTAGATAGAAACAGATTAAAACAAGAGTGAAGAGAAGGCGGAGCATTCATAACTAATAACAAGTCTCCATGTCATGATTTCGGAGCTGGTTGGTGGCCCAAAAGGAAGCCTGTTACACTCCAGCTCTTACATTCTTTCCACCTCCCTTTCCACAATGGTCTCTGCACCTTAGGGGAAGGGAATTGATAAAAATGTCTCATTTAGAACTTTCTTAAGAAAAAGTGGGCCTGTGATCAGCCTCTATCCAAACATACATTCTCATGCCTGTCCACTAAGAAATTGTTCAGTTAGAAGTACTTAAATAACAATGAGGGGGAGGGAAGGCCGCAGGGAAGAAGGACTCTAAGGAGTAGGAGAGGGAAAGAGAAGGATGAGGTATGGGGACAGAGGAGGAGGAGAGGAACTCTGACTACACTGGGAGCTCTTAGCACTGAAAACCCACTCTACTGTCCTATCCATCAGTCCATCATTTTGAAAACTGAATCACTCTTCTAATTCAAGCACTTTTTAAAAAAATTCCAGTGACCTTGGTACATTACTTATACTCTTGAGAAGATTAAGTTCTTTCTGCTCCTGAAGGGCCCAGACACAATATTAGGATGATTTGGCACTTTTTTGCAGCTCACCTTTAAAGTGTCCATATTCACTTTTCTTTCTCCTTTGCAATAAGGTCTTGGTGTGCAGCCCTGGCTGGCCTGGAACTTACTATATAGACCAGGCTGGCCTCGAACTCACAATGAACTCCCTGCCACTGCCTGCTGAGTGCTGGGATTAAAGGTGTGTCCCATCAAGCCCAGCCTAAATTTACTTTTCATTCTCCAACACTCATAAACTTTTCATATACATAGGGATTAAGTTCACTATTCCCGGATAGATACACAGCCACAGTTACCATATTTTTGCTCTTGACCCATTATGACCTTACTCAAAAAAAAAAAAAAAAAAAGAGAGTGTGATGTCAAAAGATCACCCTTTTCTTGGAGTCAGTTTTGAAAAATATCTCCAATAATCTACATAACCAGATTACTGTCTTGGATGATGTCTTTAACATTCTTACTTTTGAAGTCTGCAAAATCTAATGTCTTGGCAGTGTGTCTGTTGCCGTTTTGTTCTGTTGTTATCAAACATAAATGCTGACATTATCACAATTCAAGTTGAAACATTAAGAAAAAGCCCCTACCTTACTGTTCCCGTCCCGACCCCCCTACCCCCTTTTGCTTGAAGTAACCACACCTATAATGATGTGGAATGGAAGGCAGCCATAACTCTAGCTTTCAGAACTGGACAAAGGTCTTCATCACTTCTTCCATAGACAGTGATACACAGAGGGAAGCACACTGTATGGGGGGTGGGTGGGTGGGGTACAAATACAAAGAGGCCAGGGGTTGATGTCAAGTTTCTTCCTCAATAATGCCCCACAATTATTTTCTGAAATAGGGTGTATTCCTGAATGCAGTGGGAAGCTAGCTGGCACAGAGCTCAAGGAATCTGTCTCTACCACCCTAATGCTAAATTTATAGACATGCACCAGAACACCCAGTTATTCCATGGGTGCTGAGGATGAATCCAGGCCTTTATGCCTGTTCAACAAGGACTTTACCAACTGAGCCCTCTCCCCAGCCCCCACCACACCTTTTTGATGCAACACACCTGGTGATTTACAGTGCCTGGGTCCCAGCTGAGCAAGTGACTGTTAAAAGAAATTATCCATCACTTTTAAGCTCACTGAGATCTGCTTGCACAAAAACCATACTGACTTGGGAGGGGAAGGAGAAAAGGAGTGTTTCGTTTGAGAATATCCTGTTTTAGACGACCATAAGCAGATGCTAGTGAAACGCATAAGCTTTAAAACTCCATACTCCTCAGGAGCCTTGCAATCGACACTAGCTGTGATCAGGCACCTGCTTGACATGAACTTCAGGGATGCACAAAGCACCTTCTAGCTGAGGCTGATTTTGCCCGATTCTTGAAGTTCAGCCAGCTGTACACTTTCGCTTGGCTCCCCTCATCCAGCTGCTGCCTCTGTTCCAAGAAGTCTGGGTAGAAGTTTCCAACATCAGTAATGTGGGTGATTGGAGATTAGGCTCAACTTCTATTTGGAAAGGAGAAAGAGTGTGCTCTGAGCTGGTGGAGGCATTAGAGCCCTCACATAAGATTTCAGTTTGCAGGGAACTTGGTTCAAACTGCTTGCCAGGAGGTATGCTGGCTCCCAGCAGTTGGAGCATAAGCAAGCAGAAGGTTGTTCCTGGAGACTCTGGTGGAGCTTTCCCATCATCGGTTAAACAGCTTGAGGGAAGCGTGCTCAACTAGCACTCATTCTTATTAGCTCAAACATGCAGGCTGCCCTGCAAGTACACATTTTAGAGTCTCCATTACAGTAAAGTATACTTGATTTTCTTTGGCATGTTAAAACAGATACAGAAAGGGAAATATAATAAGCACATAAGCATACCTTTTTGTGTTTTTTTAACTTTGAGACACAGTTTTATGTAGCCCATGCTAGTCTTAAATTCCTGACCCTCTTGCCTCAGCCTCCCAAATGTCAGGGTTACAGGCAGGCACCACTGTGCCTTACTCTGAAAGCAAAGAATTTCTTAAGTTGGAGAACATGTCAAGAGTCTTATTCCATGGTCAGTTTCATCACATTATGTGACCACAGAGGTTGCAGCCCATCATGGTAGACAAGAAACAGAGAGAGAGAGAGAGAGAAAAAAAAAAAAAGCAGAATAGAGATGGGGCAAGGCACTTCCTTAGCAGAGCCTCCACCTTCTGTTTTTTCACTACATTCCCAAACCATCATAATGATCTGTCTCAGCCAGCAGCCTCTCTTACAAACCCAAAGGCCTGTTCTACACATCTCCTAGGGCCTCAATCCAGTCACGATAACAGGCATCACATCTTTACAATTCACACTTTGGAGCCATAACCTCTGTGTGATCGAAACTGTAGATAGGGACTTTCAAAGAGGTAACTAAGGCTGATTAAAATCCGAGGGGTAGATTCTTAATCTGATAGGGTGTGTGTCCTTCTCTGAAGAGAGGATGGCACTAGGGATCGGGTTACACAGAGGAAAGACTGTGTGACTTTGCTACAGCAGCCCCAGCACACTAAGACAAGGAACTTCTGGCCAGGTCTTCTCTATGCCAAAGAGGGAAAGTATCCTCTATGCCCCTAACCTCAGCTACCATGGAACTAACACTGAAATACCCAGCATCCCCAAATAAGGAGTAACTGAGGAGAATCCAAGAGAACTCTCATCTGAGACCTTACTTTCTAGAGTTTCTCGGACTCTTAGGAAAACTGATGGACAGGCCTACGCATGAAACCAAGGTCTCTTGCTTCCTATTCATTGTGTGGGGCCTGCACCAATAGCAACATCACCAGGAACTGGTTAGAAATGCAATTCCCATTCCAGGACCAGACCCACTGAACCAGAGGCTCTGGAGATGAGAGTCCAGTGACTGGTGTTATAAAAAGCTTTCCAGGGAACTCTAATGTCCCCTCAAGATTGAGAGCCTCTTGAACTGGTAACTTTTCTTACCAGTGACAAAATACCTAACAAAAATAACTCAAGGAGAAGAAAAAAGATTTATTTTGGCTCATCACTGCAGAAGGCTATAGATTCTGGGGCTCATAGGCTTAGGTAGAATATCATGGCAGCAGTGCATGTGTTAAAACTACCCAGCTCAGGGAAGACAGGAGGAGGGGGTTAGATCTCAAATAAAGATACAGTCCCCAAGGACACACCTCACAGTGAACTACTTGCCTAAAATAGACTCCTATAGCTTACTTTCTTACCCAAACACTTCCACAGGCTGGGGACCAAGTATTCAACACAAGAGCTTATAACAGCTAACCATATTCAAACCTTAATACCCCTGATCTTGTGGAAGCACAAAGTCACCTTCTCTCTTCTATGACAGCATGCTTTGTCTGGACATCATACTGACATGCAACTTTTGCATCACAGACCCCCTTCAGTCCTCACTGCCGTTGAGTCTACAGTACTATCCCAAAAGTATAATATAGAAACAGGGGCTTAGGAAAGCCAAGGTGAAACACTAACAAGATAAAGGGGAAAACACTGAACTCAAGACCCCTTATAGCCTCCTCATTGACAAAACTGCTCAGAGTTGTCTCTCTGAATGCTGGCTTTCTCGATCTCACAGCAATAAGACAAAAGTATGCACACATATGCTTCCTAGCACCATAGAAAACCAAATGCAGTAGTGACTTTTGCATTCTTCTCTTGTTTCTTGTTCTGTTTGTTAGCTTACATTTGGTTTTTTATTGTTTGTTTTTTGCAAGATTTATGTAGCACAGGCTGGCCTTAAATTCTCTCCATAGCTAAGGCTGGCCTTGAAGTTCACATCTTCCTTTCTCTACCTCCCACATGCTGGGACTACATGTAACACCATGCCTAATTCACAAAACAAGATTCTTAGGGTCCACATAGGAGTTCCTCTTTGAGTCAGAGGGACACGACTTAGAATCATGTCCCCACCACTTTCTAGGGAAAGAGTTATTGCTTGAATGGTGACATTCTCCCTGAAAAGATTCCTATAGTGAAGACCTTAGATTACCCCATCCCCTCAGAGTGCACCTTACTAAAACATGGTCAAAAAGAGGCAGTCAATTTAAAGTGAGGTCATGAGTAGAGGCCTTGTTCCATTCTGACCAATGACTTCTACAACACAGGAGTTTGGACCCAGAATACAGGGCAAACAGCATGTGAATATAAACAGAGGTCTTTTGTGGAGACCAGCTAGCTGACACCTTGATTTTGAATCTCTGGCATCCAGAAACATAAGACAGTAAATTTCCACCCAGTTGACAGAACTTTGTTAAATCAGCACCAGCAAACTGACATGCTTAGCTTCTATGAGCCCCAGTTTCCTCATCTGTAAAATGGGAATATTAAGACACTGTAACCTTAGGATCCTCAACAGACTCCTTGAAAAGCATGTTAGATTCACCACTAATACATCCTTCACAAAATGTTCTCCATGTAAGCTATGCCTCACATTCTCCTGTCAGCAGGTCAGTGTGTTAGGCTCACCACTAATACATCATTCATAAAATGTTCCCAGTGTAAGTTATGCCTCACATCCTCCCATGAAAATTTAAAAGTGGGTACAAAAGTCTATACAAAAGAAATGAATCTCTTGTTTGTGGACTAGCTATACTGTTCAGCCATTAGCCAGGCATACCCCCCAGCCAGCATTTGGGAGGTGAGAGCAGGAGGATCAGGAGTAAAAGGTCATCCTCTACTTAGGGAATCTTACACCGGAGACCATGTCTCAAACAAGCAAACACAGAAGCTGGTAGGGTGGCTTGAGAGGCAGAAGCAGGATTATCTCCAAAAGTTCAAAGCTCGACTAATCTGCACAGGTCTGCTAGAGGCAGAGAGAGACTCTGTCTCAAAATAATAAACAGATAAGCCCACTGTGTAACAAACACCCACATACAAGAAATTTCAAAATTACTGGGCATTCCATGATGGCCTGGGGGTGTTGGGGGGGCAGGAAGGGAGTTTTTACAGAGACATAAGCATACTCTGTCTTGATGAGGGGGAGGTTATGGCTATGTGCACACATCTGCCAAGTCACAGGGGTACAAACAAAATGTGCAGGGTTTAGTGCAGCTAAGGTAGTGTTTCTCAGGCTAAGAAAGATCAAGTGCAATGCTGCTAAGTCATACCACAAAAAGTAGATGTTCTTAAGAGAGATAATGTGTACCCTTGTCAAGAAAAGCTCATCAATGGGGAACCTGAATGAAGTTGGTAATGCCCTTGAGCACTGGAATGTGAGTTCTGAACATGCTGGCAAGCCAATACAAAGAAAGGAAACAGAATACTTTAGGTGTCTATCTTATTAAATAAATAAATAAATAAATAAATAAATAAATAAATAAATAAACCGGGCAGCAGTTCTTTAGGTGAGGTGTGCTTTCTTTCTTAAAAATTAATTTATTATTATTGTTAGTGGTGTGGTAATGGTAGTAATGGTAGCAGTTGTTGTGTAGTGTTTTGCCTGCATGTATGTCTAGCCATCATGAATGTGTCTGATATCCAGGTATCCTGAGATCACTTGGAACTGGAGTTACAGACAATTCTGAGTCACTATGGGGTTCTAGGAATTAAACCCTTGCAAGTCTTCTGTAAGAACAGCCAGTGCTCCTAACTATTGAGCCATCTCTCCAGCCCCAACACGAGCTTTCTTAGTGCTGAAAGTTTACCAGAAGAGCATCTTATCAGAAAGCTCTTTTCCCAGCAATTCTCCTGCCTCAGTCCCCCTCAATGCTGGGATTGCAAGCATACATCACCAGGATGGCAAGTGTTTTCTAGAGAGAAACAGACAGTAAATGTCTTGAGTTTGTTGGCCAGCTTTGACGGTAAACTGTGGAAACAACTTTAGATGATATGCAAATGAGCAGGTGTCCTGATATCCAATAATACTTTATTAGGCAAGGCTTCACAAGGCTAGATTTGGTCACGTGCCAGTTTGCTGACCTAAGGAACAGACAATGCACTTTTTAACATTTGGTTCTAAACTGATCTGAAGTAAAATAAGAACAAATCTCAGGATGAAAGTGATCTTGACTTACAGAATTTCTCTGTTTAAATTTTTTTTTTTTAAGTTACAACAGCCAAGTTCAGGATTCATGTGGGATAATAATTGTAGAAAGTTTAATTTTGGACAATTTACAAATTTCAATTGCAAACCACACATAAAGACAATCTCATTAAAACAAATAGAAAATAAAAAATGTAAGTATCCTATTTGCATCCAATCATATTATACTGTTTCACCCCACTCATTCAACTTCTCCTGACTCTACTGGCTTCTCATGGCAGAGGTGTATATTAAACTACATCCTGCCTCCCAGTCTCTATATTGTCGACAAATGTGTTGATTTTGGATCCGGGAACTCTGAAGAAAGCCAACTTAAATGAATTAAGATGACTAATGTGTTGATTCTGCTTCCAATCCAACAAAATGTTGATGTAAGGACCCTTGTCACATGGCTCTATGTGTTTTGATTCAAATTTAACACCAAACATTGAATAAAGCCACTTCTTGATGAATGGATAACCTAAGAATATTCCTTCACCATGACAGGATCTCCATCTTGTTTAAATGAGTGGAAATTTGAACAACTTTGGTCAGATCAGCCTAAGTAAGAAATCAGAAAAGCGGAGCCTCTGATGTTCTCAACAGTGTTGGCTCTAATGAAAAAAATTGAAATAGAAGAGTCCATTTCCAGTGACTTACAAATTGTAACTTTACAGAAAGTCCTTCATGCCAGTGTAGAGGAACATGGCCTCCATCAGGCCTGCAACTTAAATGCACACATCCAATGTGAACCAGCAAGATTCCATCAACACCACTGTGAGGATGCTAGTGTAGCTCCCTCGGTGGATCTGGCATGACTGCTTCTCTCCCAGTAGGATAATGTTCATGCTGTCTTTTTTTCTTTTTCTTTTTCCATTGGATGAGGAGTTAGAGTGGTTCTAATACACTGAAGCATATCTTTGTTTTCCATACACTTACATTAGGTTTTCATCATTTAATATGTGAATAATTACTAAGCCACAAAGACAGTAACTATTCCACTTTTAAAAGCTGCTAAACATGTTGCAGAGCCTGAACTTGTTTCTGTATTTCTCACCTACCTTTAACAAAGAAGACATTAAGGCCTTGATATGTACCTCATTCTAAGAGCCAATCCTTCAAATTCCCTTACATTAATTGCACATATTGACCATCAAAGGGGCTACTTTATTAATTACCTGCAGTGTGAATATCAAACTGGTTAAGCGATTATAAAATAAGGAAATCAATAATTAGAGGTCTCTGCTTTCAAAAAAAAAGAAGAAATTTAAAATTTTATAAGGAAGAATTTAGAAATTCAGGGTCTAGAAATGGAAACTACATAGAATATATGTATTTTGCCCCTAGGTTTTAGATTCAACCGTGACAAGCTGTCAGTGACTGAATTTTTTTTATTACCTGCCAGTTATTTAGGAAAATTCCATTGTTTAGCAAAGCATAATTTTGAAATCAGTAATACCTTATTAATTACATTCCAATAAATTTCTATTAGAAGTGCATCCATTAAGAAAGAATTGAAAACATTCAGTGGCACATTTTTTCTTTCTAATCCTAGTTGATGAATTTTCACGGATAAAAAGGGGCTGGAAGCAAACGTGTATATTGAACTGTCACTAATGATTGTAACTCCTGGGAAGCATCAGGATTGCTTCATTCAGAATCCAGGAACTAGCCCTTCCTCTCCTCAAAAACGCAACACAAGAGCCTGGCTATGGATATATCCATTTTCCTCTAGAGAGAGAGGACAGTGCTATATTCTCAAAGGAGCACAGGATGCAAAACTAAATTTTAAAAAGTTAACATCAATTGCCTGCGATGAGTTTTAAGCAGAAACCTACAACTGCACTATGTTCCCCCAAAAGAAAAAGGGAAAGAAGTACGGGGCAGTCCCTTTGTTCAGGTCACACCATCAAAGCGTGGATAAGGGTCTTTGACCATCACACACCCTCAGTCCAGTGCAGCTCTGAAATCACCCTCCCCCTCAGCATTCTCCCCAAGCTGAGCACTTAAACATTGGCATGAGTGGAAACCCCGTGCTTAAGATAGCGGGTGTGTTATTACAGAGAGAACAAGTGCCCACTTGGTTCCTAATGGGTGACAGAAACTAGACCAGGAGCAAAGCCTAGTTTCAGACTCATGCTCCTTAAGAAGGCCAGCTCCATGAGACAGGAGCATTCTGCACATTGATAAGTCCCCAGGTCCTCAGACAAGCTTTGTGTGTAATAGGTTCTTGGTAAATTGGTTGTTTTTGCTGCTGCTGCTGCTGCTGTTTCCCTATTGTTTATGGTGGTGGTAGTAGTGGTATTTTAATGTTTTGAGACAAGGTGTCATATACCTCATGCTAGCCTGAGATGACCTTGAACTCCTGATCCTCCTCCTCCACCTTCACAGTGCTGGGATTACAGACACGAGCCACTGCAGCAGGCAGATTAGTATTCATTGCAGGAATGACTCACTAGATAGCTGCTATTTATCTGAACTGCACGGTCGGCAGAGAATAGGCTTCTGCTTGCAGGATGGTTGTCACGTTCTGAACTATATCCCTCCCCAAAACACAACACACAAAGAAAGACACACTTAGGCCCCTGACACTGGAGTGTTCTCGGCCTATTGAAAGATGCTTGGAGCCAAAACACTATGGCACCATGGCTGCCTGACAGGGATGAGTGCCTGGGGACGGATGCCTCTCCTTCCCCAACAGACAGCTCTCAGATTCATTCCATGGGGCTCCTCAGAAAGTTCTCCCCAAATGAGCGCTAGCTGTCGCAGCACTGACCCAACTTAGAGACACACGCTTATGCATCCTTTCCTACATCTCATCGCTGAATTCTACCCGTCTCCATCAGGCTCTCTGAAATCACATCTTAAATGATCTGAAGTCTGCCTTTGGCTCAGGCTCTCCCTTTGAGAGAACAAAAGCTAACAGCTGAAAGATAAGTTTCACAAACTATCTCCATTAAAAAAAAACAAAAAACAAAAACATAGTTTTCATACAACTTGAAATTATTAGAAAATTCTACTCCCCCCCCCACCACACACACACCAAATTCTAATCACTTAAACATTGTCTGTCTCCTAGAAAAATGATGTCCATCAGTTCTGGACATGTCAGGTTTATCTATGTCCTAAGTAGCTTTCAGAACTAATTTATGTAACTTTCTTCTACCAATCCACTAGCCGTTCACTCTTCCTTCAATGTGTGTTCCCAGAACAGAAACTTTAACCAGCTTTTGGGTTATCCGTGCTTCATCTAGAAATGAGCAGAATAGTCTAGATGTTTATTTATATAGTCACATGAGTGCAGATGCCTGAAGAGTCCAGAAGAGGGCATCAGATATCCTGAAGTCGAAGTAACTGGCAGGGGTGAGTTGCCAGATGTGGGTGCTAGGAACCAAACCAGGTCGTCTGCAGGGGTGGAAAACACTCTTAACCACTGAGCCACTTCTCTAGGCCCCTGTTTATCTTTCTTTCCAACAAACTGTGACCATTTCAAGCAACTAAAGGTACAACTGGCTTGCCTATATCCCAGGCCTCATTGTTGAGAATGTCAAGAGTTGTATGAGGCAGCTGCATGGTGGAAGCGTCCTGGAGCAGCTGTAGGGTAGAGCTGCCAAGTGCTGATTGAGCCCTCGAAGCTGGCACTCTCTCCATTTGCTCCCCTTTCACATCAGTGGAGAGGCGCATTAAGCACTTCAAACCGGCTCTCCCGCAGGGCAGCGCGCAAGCTTGTCGCAAGCATGATTACTGTCTATGGCAGTTCAGTGATTGCTACTGAACTCAGGCAGGATGCCTGCTAGTGTCTCAGGTTGGGCTGCCCCAAGTGTGTTCTATTGTTATTCTCTGGGTGAGGAGAATAAATAACAATTTTAAAGATTTACACTCAGGAGGTACGGCCCCTCAAGACCTACTTATTTCTTAGAAATACCTAATTACTGTTCTCCCAGGCCAAATCATGGACACCAGCACCAAAAATGAGTCTGAACTTGGCTAGCACTGAAGGACAAGGGTCACACTCAGTCTGTGTATCTTCCTCTTCTGGTCTACATATCCTTATTTTGAGTCAATTGGGATCATACATACCTGCACTGTTCATTGAGTTCTAAGAACTCATTATTTAAGAAAAAAAATGTTTCATGTTTCAATGTATATTGGCAAGTGTCCAGGCCTCGTTCTTAAAAGGAAAAGTAAACTTGATTAAATTAAAAGGGAATATTTCACTGAAGACAGAATAATTAAAAGGCATACTATACTATCTGTAAAACTAGGCTGGCTCCTATGGGAGTATAGGAAGCACCAGTGTTGGCCTGCATGTTTTCATTTTTTCTCCCGTCTAACCATTGATGGGGATGGAGCAGCCCTTCATCCAGCAGGCCATCACCCACCTGCCAGGCAGCTTTCATCTTTGTGACCACTTGAAAGCTGATCCATTCAAACACATCCTCTTTCTCTTGAGCTGAGCTCCCTCGCTTTAACAGGACACACTCACCTGTTTCTTTTTCCTGTCCTGAGCTCCTATGTGCTATGAACTCTATGTGCTACAGGAGAGTCTTAGTTCTAAAGACAGATGTGCCAGGTTCAAGACCTACTTGGGCTAGAGTGAGTGCAATGCCACTCTGGGCAACCAAGCAAAACCCTACCTCCAGACCTTCTCATTTTCAGTTGGGGATACAGCTCAGCTGCATAGTGCCTGCCTAGCATTGCTGATGTAAAAGACTCAGTCCTCAATGTGGAAAACAACTACAGAAAGTATGGCTACTGTTCCAGTATAGCAACACAGAACTAAAGCTTTGCCGAATTCCCTTCAATATCCACTGGCAATTTTGTGCAGTCAAGAAAAACATGCCAATGTTATGAAACTGCCTGGATAGCTGTGAAATTGTACAGATGTCCCTAAGTTGGTTAGTTTATAAATCTCAAACAAATATTCTTTTCCTGTATCAGTCAAGGGTACATCTTAAACCATTTTCTTCTCATTTCTTAAGAGAAGAAACAGGAACTCACTCTAGTCCTAGTAGGTCTTGATCCTGGCACATCTGTCTTTAGAACTAAGACTCTCCTGTAACACATAGAGCTCATAGCATATATTTCTCTCTGTGTTGGCATGTATTTAAAATTGTCTACCATAAAAAGCTAAGAAAATAAATTTAAAATGTTTGTCCTAGAAATAAGGCCTTAAACACAGAAATTCTGAGTGAGCTGCTAGATACCATGCTGGGTAGCTTTGTTCCTGTGGCTTTGTTTTTCCATCTGACCACTCACAACTCCAGCTGGCTGCTGTCTTCTCACTTCTCAGATAAAGAAGCTAAGGCTTGGGGGTAAAGAACATAGTCCAAAGTCCCAGAGTTAATAAACTGTAAAATACAGAAGCAACAGAGTAAAATAAGATAAAAATACTAATTATCTAAGAATATGAGTGGTGACCCTTATCCCAAAAGCAAGGTTAATGTCCACAACATTCATTCTTACTAAAGTCTCCCTTGCCCAAGGCTTCATTTTTTTGTCTTAAAGGTTTGGTGTGTGTGAGTGTGTGTGTGTGTGTGTGTGTGTGTGCATGGGTGGGTGGGTGGGGGGCTAAGTTTATGCACCATGTAAGTACAGGTACTCATGGAGGCCAGAAGAGGGTATCAGATCCTCTAGAACTAGAGTTATAGGCAGTTGAGAACTGCTGTGTGGCGCTGGAATCCAAACCCAGATCTTCGGCAAGAACAGCAAATGCTCTAACCTCTAAGACATCTCTCTAACTCCAACTTCATCAAGTTAACTCCAGTTTCTAATTGTTAGAATGGAGGAAAATACCTCCCCATTTTAGACTTGTTTTCCTGGGTGACAGCTTCTCTATTTGTGTCCTGACCCTCGGTGTGCCTCAAGGATTCTTACCCATGAGAGACAATGCAACGTAAAAGAGCTATAATACTAGGGTGATTAGTCATGCACAGCTTTAACTCTCTTTTTACAAACATCATACACTTAGCTCTACCCCCATGTCTGGTACATGCAGCAGAGAGATGCTCTGCCAGCCAGAGGCACTACTCCAGTTCAGTGCTGACCTGCCACTCTGTCTACTTCCGGTGTTTGGTACTGAGGGCCTAACGGCAACTGCAATGGTGATTCCAAAGATGTTTTATTCCTCAACTTGATCTATCACTGTTCTTAATTCTCCCTTTGCTCATAACTCAGGAAGGAAAAGGTATGTTATGTGCCAGGCCCCTCAAACCCTAATACCTCCTTTTGAGTTCACACATCCTAGTGAACTGCGAAACCTAAGGTTTCACAAGTAAGAGTGAAAAGCTTTGTGTCACCGAGTTATAATTCAAGACACATGTAGCCAATGTCTCAAATCAGTCCAGAACTCATAATGTGCTGATGTGGCACCATTATCGGGTGTCCCCAGTACCCAAATGGGTTCACAAGCCTATGTGATGATAGCTGGATGGGATAGGGCCTTACCCCATGTGTTCTGGGACTGGAATATACCTGCCATAAGTTAGAATCTACACCATAAGTGCAAATGCTTCTCCAAGTGTATGTGATTTCTTGTTTTGCTTGAACACTGTAATTTTTAAGAATCAGGGGCATATCATGAAACCCCATGCTCTGTGAAAGATTCCATTATCAGAGTCGCTGTTATTGAACCTTTTAGCCCAGATATAATTTCTTACATGTTACAACAAGTTTGGCACGCATTGTGAATTTCAGCCAAGGTTGATAAAGTTCAATAACTCGGCTAACCAACCGTGTGTGCGGCTCATTACAGGAGTAATAAATAGATTCATCACAATGGACATGGAGAAGACCCATGAAAGTCGGCCGCCATTGCCAGTATACCTCATAAAAGCACCCTTTGGACTTTAATGTGATTTTATATGTGGCTATCACAGCTCACATTCAACACACCACATACACACACACATTAATCAGCCACCCCCACTGCTTACTGAATGCATTCTAGTTACAACGGGTGGATCTTCTAGTCTGGAGATCTACAGCTGCTTAAATCTACCGAAGTTAGATCAAATAAAAACATAATCTAATAGACATTATTTTATTTCTCTTTTGTTGGGTCTACTGTAGTGCAATGTTTCAGGGTTTTTTTTAATAACATTTTTATTGATAAATAATTCTCACAGCATACACTTTGCCCATTGGCAGATCCAATGGCTTTCAGTGCAGCATGTAAAGCCATCACCACCTTCACTATTAGAACAATTTGTGAAAATTGCATATATGTGGTGGTGGGAGAACTGATCTGGATAAAAGTCATAGGTAGAAGAAAGAAATCCTACTTCACAGAGCACAGAGACCCTATGTTCAAATGTTCCATAAGCTGGCCTCTGATATCTGAATACATCTAACGAAATTTAATTTACTCAGATAATAAACTCAAGCAAATAGAGAAACAAAAACTTAAATTCTATCTCCTGTTATCCTCCCTCTTATGCTCCTAAAAGGAAACTCTAATATAGATATCCCAGAGAACTCCAGTATACATTTCCCAGGAAGGAACTGTTGCATCCACAACAAATAGTGGAGACAGCAGGGTCACACTCTAAGCAGGACAAAAAAAGAATGTAGGGCTCATATTCAATGATTGGGTGGGGCTCTGGCCGCTCCTCTCAGTAAATCAATATTCATGAGTTGTTTGTGGCACTACTAGCTTTCCTGAATTCCAAGAAAGGAAGCCAAGCGGGAGCATGTGTGCCCTCCATTCTAGCAAGTCGTGGTCTTAGTCTACAGGGGACAGACCGCTTTTAGATTGTCTGGCATGCAGGTGATACCTCTTCTGTCTGTTCATCTCTCCTGTCCTCTCCCAGTCTCCTGCAACATCATAAGTCACCAAATATAAAAATACAAAAACAAAAAAAGTTCACCCTCGCTTCAGTTTAATGCTCCCTTCTAGACCTCCTCTTCGCACACTTCTCCACAGCAGAACCATCCTGTGACAACACTAGTAATATCCTCAGACTCACCTGGCTCTTTTCACATCAAAAACAGACAAAAACATGACCAAGCTTTCTAACACAAAAGCTAACTCAGCAAGGAAAATATTCCATGCAATTCGTTCTAAGCACCTAAATTATCACGACCTGAGTCAAATAATGTGAATGTTTAACTGCGAAAGAACAACCTCCAATACTGTAATGGCTTAAATACTATAATGACAGACAGTGATGTGCCAAAAATAAAAGTAGTAGGCAACCAAACAGGATGAAGAGACCAGCTGGGGCTGTACTCTGAATATCATGAGCCAGGAAAAGGTGCCAATCCTCACCCTGACAAAGGAAGCTAAGCAACTCCAGAGAGGAGTCCGATGCTTCCCAGAGACTAACAGTGCAGGTGTTACTAAGCACTAGGTACCAGCAAGAATCTCTCTTAAAGTCCATACTGTGGTTTGCAGTAATACCCAGCATTAGTGATAGAGTTTCATTCCTAAGAAAAGACTTCTGATACCATCCACAATAGCAGCTGCCACTGCTAGTATGTGGATGCTGACAGTCCATGCATGGAATTCAAGCAAACTCTAAAGACCACATTAACACTTGCTGTTCTGTATTGGTCACAAGTAAATGTCCCCCAACCAACCTGAGACCAGTCTTGTGTGTCTACATAATCACAGACATGGAGGGGTGAGGGAAGGGGGGCACTATGCAGCAGATCCTGAGGGGAGCCCATCAAGAAGCATTTAAGAAAACACATTTGTGCTCTAATATCTGAACAAGAACCTGAGAAGAAGAAGGAAGAATGTACAGTCTATTGACTATGAAGTTGGAAAGCCGAATTTCTAATGTGCCAACTCTGTACTCTTTTGTTCCCTTGCAAACTCAAGCTCAGCTCTGCAAATGCACCCCCTGCCCTTGTGAGCTTGGCTTCTCTATAGCAAGGCTCCTGTGTGTGCCATGCAGCACGGGGTCTCCAGCAGTGGGATCTGCCTGCATTTAAATCCATCTGCATTTGCTCTGTGGGATTGTCTTAGAAATCATTTCACTCCCAAGTACTTCCCTCTGGACAGATTAAAAAGAACCCAGAATTTTAAAGGAGTATCTTTTGAAAAGTTGAACACTTCTAAACTCTTTACTCCACACAAGACCACCTTTATGACAACTAAAATATGAAGTCCACAGGTCACTCCCTGAAGATTGAGTGTGCCATTCTGATCTAGTTTACTTTTCTATTTTACATAATAGGTCATAAAGTTCACTCAGAATGTGTGGATCCAAACACTATCCAGAACCATGACCGCTATCCCCGTAGCCCTGACAGAATGCACAAGCATGAGTTGCAGCTACTAGCCTCTCCTTCCTGCTTCAAAGACTGTGCTCTGCAGTAACTGCAGCACTGAAAGAGCTACAAACGGAGCAGCACAAAGAACTTGACAATTATAAAACCTCCCGGAGCTGTCAGATTCACAGCCAGCATGAGCAGAGCTCAGCTCCACCATCAGGCCTGAAGAGTTCAGAACTATGGTGAAGTCCTACCACAGAGCAAAGCCTGTGAACTCACAAAATGAAACAAGGAAAGAACAGTAAAGGGCATCTGGCAGCAAAATCAAGTGAGCAAGGAGGCCACTCAAACCAGCTACTGCTCGTTCTCAGCACACACTAAGTGGAGAGCCACTGCTCAGGTCAGAAGCAAGAGCAGCCAGCTGCAGGTGACCTTTAAAAAAACAGAATATGCCTGCATGCTTATTACCACAAAGCTAGCAACGGGACCATGATGGATAGAAATTACAGAATAAGCAATTACACTGGATCACAGACCATACATTGTTCAAGTTTGGGGTGACTTTGCACTCACCCTGTACCTATCATAGATTTTGCACTCCTTTGTAAACATTTGGAGGACATATATGTGGGTCAAAGCTTAAGAAAACTCAGACACTAACTCTATGATTTAAAAGGCACCAGCTGCTGGCAAATATTCTCGTGAATGGAAAGAATCTATTTAGCAATTTCCTTGTAGTTGTCTCAAGGATGAACCGGGAAGGGCCTCTGTTTCTGTGTCTTTAAATGCAAACAGAAAAATGCAGGAAGTCAGAAATGACCCAGAGGTTACATATACATATATACTCAGAGAAATGACACGCAAACACTACCAAGCAAATCTATTTAAATGCTCTAGAGCAGCACAAAGATCCAGTTGCTAACATTCTGAGTTGTTTGTACCTCCCTAAGTGTAGAGGCTAAGGCTGGTTCCTCACTGAAGACTAAGCATCTAGTACCCAGCAGTTGGTTAACTGTGTATTAAATGCATAAAAGAGTGAGTAAAAAAGGACTCTGAGGCTGTGAGTCAACTATCCACTCACCTCACAATTAGGCAGGTCACATGACCACGGGCAACAGCTAGAGAAGCAGAGCGTGCAAGGGGGAAACAGTGTTCAGTAGCACCCAAGTGTTTAGTCACCAGGAGGTTTAGTCTAAGGCTGTAATAACAAATGCTACAGACTGAGTGTCTGGAAGAGCAAACAGCTTTCTTACATAGCTCACTGATCTGAGACGTCCAAGGTCAGTGTGCCGACTTAGCAGGGCTTTGGGAGGGTGCCCTCGTCCTGGTTCACAGAGCTACCTTCTCATACAACATTATATCTTTGCTTCGTAGAAAGAAAGCTAGCTACCTGTGCCCAGACCTGTAAAGGCACTAATCCTATTCGAACTCCACCTCTGGATTTAACCACATCCCTGGGGTACCAGGTCTACTCAGGGCCACTCAGGACTAGGTAGGATTTTAACACATGAATTTAGAAGACACTGTAAGTATTTGGTCCAAAACACTAAATCTGATTTCTAAAACTCCTCAGAACTTTAGATTCCTTTTAAGTAAAATATCCTGTTTTTAACATGTTGGTAAGAAAATAAATAAATAAATAGAATTAAAATTAGTCATTAGTTTTTATCTGTCCTAAATGCTAACTGGAATCCCTGCTCCTAGCCGAACACCCCTACACTTGACTTTAGCCCAGTGAGACAGATACGACTTCTAACTTCTAGAGCTATGGCAGAGAAACTTGGTTTGTTTTAAGTCAGTAGGTGCATGATGATCTTTCACAACAGTGACAGGAAATGAATACTAAATAAACAGGGAAGGACCACATGACTGCCACTGTGTGTATGTATACAGCCCAGTTAGTTTCGGAGTGCCTGGTGATGACACAAACACAACTGGCTCCATCCCTGGTCAAGAGAAAAATACAAAGGAAGGACAAAACACAGGGAACATTGGCCAAGCAGCAATTACACTTGGTGAAAAAGGAGCCTCACGCACACAGACAATCAGCTCTGCAAGAGGAAAAGATGGTGCCTCTTGCCAAAAATCTGACTTGGCTCCCAACTGAGACATCTCTTGGAATGGATTTGTTACAGCACTCTCCACTGTGTCAGCTACTCAATCTGGTAACTGTACATGAACTCAGAATGGAAACTTCTCCACTAATAGATCAAGCTGTAATGGCATGGGTTTGGTTTGGTTTTGTTTTAATGCATTGATGATCTCTCGACTGAGACAAGCTTCTTAAACCCAGCTGCCGAACTGAAAGAGTACAGCTGCCTTACTCTACAACACAGCCACACAGAAGAGCACAACACAGTTGAAAGACAAGATCCCGCGCAATACAAAAAGTATAGGTAGTTCATCCTTACAGATGTGGGTGGCTAACAGTGAAGGCCCTCCTTTCGTTTGTTGTTTTCTTTCTTTTCCCCATTTTTATGTTTGTGTGTGATGTGATGTGCTTGTATGCATGTATGTGTGGAGATCCAAGGTTACTGTCAGGTAACATCTTCTATCACTCCTCCACCTTTCTCATTGAGGCAGGCCTCTCAGTCAAACTCAGAACTCACTGATATGTCGAGTCTCACTGCTTAGGCTGAAATAGCTGGTGGGCTGCCAATCCCACTGGCATTTACTATGGGTTCTGGGGATTTGAACTGTGGTCCTCATGTTTGTAAAATGATCTTTTAACCACAAAATCCTGTCCTCACCTCCTTGGGGTCCCTCCTTTTGAGAGATTATTTTCATTCTTTGGCTTCTATGACCACTGAGAAAAGCTTCCAGAATCAAGCAAGATAACAACTGTTTTTATGTCCTATCAGAACAAAGCACCCATTTTATGTAAGAATTCTGCATCTCCCTCAGAACTTGCTCAGTTCTACAGAAACTAAAGGCTACCAGCAAGAAACCTGGCAGCCCAAGAACTAGCAGTACCTCCACTTAGGAAATCTCAACACAACTTCTCAACAGGATCCCTGCATCTATGAGGATTCCCTTCTTACTGCATCAAGTTTTGGCTTCTGAGCCTCTGAATGTCATTGTAGTCTGTCAACTCTACAAGGGACAAAACCTGGTTAAGACTTTCTAGACATGGGCCACTAAACCTGTTGCACAGCAGAGTCCAGTTCCTCAGCATCTGGCTCCCTTCTGAACACTGAAGTTGATGCCTGAACCAACCTCCCAGCACACCCTAATGAAAAAAATATCAAGAGCTCCTAGAATATTGCATCTTCTAAGGAATTAAATTACCCCCTTCCTCTTCCAACCTTCAGGGATCTTTCCTACAGCTGTGAGGTTATTTTTTTCACAACCATAAGCACCCTAATCATAAAGGACTCTTCAGTGTCTCACTTCCACCCATGTAAAACAGTGACAGAGTTGAACATGGTGGCACATGCCTGTGATTCTGCATTCAAAGTCAGCCTGCACTATATGACCCCTGCCTTAAAGAGAAAATGTGGGATCACTGAGATGGCTCAGGAAGTAAGGGTGCTTGCTTGCCATCATGCCTGATGACAGAGCTGGATCCCTGGAGCCCACGTAGTGGAAAGAGAGAACTAACTCTTACAAATTGTCCTCTACCATACACATACATGCATATACACTCAAGAGCATGGGCACACTCTTGCAAGCACGTGCTCGCACACACACACACACACACACACACACACACACACACACACATACACACACACACACAAATAAATATAACTTTGAAATTTTTTAAGAGACAGAAGTTATATTATCTACATTTCATGAATGAAGAGCCTTAGACTTAAAATACCAAAGTGGCCTGCCTTAGGTCACTCGACAAGCTAACTGCTGTCCCACAATGGAGTTTTCTTCCTACTATGTCCCCAGAACCCCCAGCTAAGGTGCTGAACCTCTCTGAGTGCTAATAAAATTGCACTCCAACATTGACTCATGCTTAAGTATTCCATGAGAGAGGAATAGCAAATCTGGCCATTTAGACTTAATTCAACAGGCAGCCCTGCAAAACCATCAGTCACATGAGCAAGTGTCACACTCAGAAACAATTGTGATCTATCTGATTCATACAAGCTCTGACGGTTCGAGTCCCTCAAGTCCCCCCACCCACTATGATGTCCTTTTTGTTCTCCAGCTACAACAACATCAACCCAGCCTCCGTTGTCTTTCATTTGATTCTTTTGTTTTTCTTTGCTAGACAATAGTACTATCTACCTTCAAACCAAAAGGGGGTAAATCTTTCCAAACTAAAGACCAATCAATGTCTACCGTAGTTGTTCAGAAGGATGATCCTAGGACCAATGCATAGCTATTTTAACAACCTTGGGAGAACCTCAAAAGCTGAAAGCTCGGAAACACCAAATTAATGTGAGGACTCACTCCAGGCCCCAGCATCCACTACAGAAATCGCTCTAGGCTAAGTGTCTGCAAAGGGCCCATATCTCCATCCTGAACACCTACATATGAACATGGAACTATCTTTGTGACTCACAGGAGGAAGTCACCTGGCCTGAGTTACTCAGGTAGGAAGCAGTGAGCAGTTTGAAAACTAGGTCATGCCTGCTTCCAGAGTCAGAACTCCTCGTCTGCCCCTCTCCAGACTGAAACCTGCCACCAATCAAGCCTGCCCTGCCTGTCAGCAGAGCTATTTTCAGCATTGGTACAATTTCACTACACGGGAGTCAGGCTCATCACATGAGCAAATGCACGGGAAAGCTCTGTGGTGTTATTAGCTTTAACAGATCTGAGGGAAAACTGCAAAGCCCCAGACCACCCCTCCCTGACTATTGTTTACTGGCCTCTCCAGCCCCACTGTAAGCCTGCCAATGGTGAGCCTGAGTTTTCCGGGTGCTCCTCTTCTACTCGGTGCCAAGACATGAGTTGTGTGCCAGGCAAGGCATATTGCCTAGAGGACTTCATGGAAGCAAATTGGGAAGTCAGGCAGGCTTCTCTATGAACTGCCTCTTGATCACGGGATTGAATATGTACTTAGAGTAACAGACACTTGGAGATAAATTAACTTCTAAGAGAAAGGGACATTTTGAAAATTAAATTATACTGCATGGAACGAGCAATCAATCAGCAATCAATATGTATCTGATAGCCATGCATACAAAATGAAAAGGCAATTCATAAAAGAATAAATACAAATGGCTAGACGTGAAGAACTGCTCCATCTTAGATATAATCAGAGGCGTGAGAATTTAATTGATTTTTTTTAAAATACTCCTTCTCAAGGTTGGCAGGGACACAGGGAACAACTGGCATTCAGATTGGTACAACAGTCCAGGGGTACAGTGTCACAAATCAAGATATTAAGTTAGTGAGGAAATCTGTTGAGTCAGTAATTCTCTTTCCACAAAATAAGGCTATAGAATGTCACAGATGGGTACAAACATTTAATTACAAAATGTCTGCCTCCATTCCACGGCTATTAAAAAGCTGGAATCCACCCAAATGTGCCACACTGGGGAGATAGTTGGAACCATATAATGGAATAGTATGCAACCATTTAAGAGGTGGAATATTTAATGGCAAGGAAAGATATGATCTACAGCTCAGTAGAAAGATCACAAGAAAAGAGAAAAGCCAGTGCCTGGGATCACAGATGCTGAATACCAACAGTATGCTTCCAGCTGGTAAGGAGCTTATGGAAGTTTTTGTTTTGTTTTGTTTATCTCTATTTTCTAAATTTCCCACAGGAAATACATTTAACAACAGAAATAATTTTTAAATCACTTAAGAGAGAAGACATAGAAAGCTAATTCCATGTAACACCTGCTTGATGAATGCTAGCTCCTAGCCCCCAGAGCTCAATGCCCACATCTGGCTCACACTATCCCATCAGGAAGGATCCCAAGCAAGCCTTCACCCATGAACCACCTGGGGTTTAGGAATTGCATCTGCCAAAGTCCACCCTATAGACCCACCCTCAGCCCTCAGGTCGCTGATTCCAGACCTGGTTCGGAGTGAATGAGCTTCGCAGGGTATGTGCATTTACTTCTCAGCAAGGAAGGTGACAGGTACAATGTGCAGGGCCCCATGGAGGGACTCATAGGTATTCAGCACCTGTCCAAGGACCTCTCTTCTCTGTACCATTCTGATACAGCTGCAAGCACTAGATGAGAATGTTAAAAGACATTCTCATGAAAGTCCTTCTATCTGAAGGGCCTATCTGGAGAATATTGTAGCAATGCATAAACACTAATTGGGAAGTCTTTAAGTACAACTTAATGGTAGGAATGAGAATCATGGATTTTTTACAACAACACAAGAACTCTAACTAATGTTTCTATGAGATCTGTTCAAACAGAAAACCTAGCTCCACTAACCTTGCTAATCAGCCACACAGTGAAGGTGATGCTCCTCCTAGGTCTCCAGTCTCCACCCTCTACCCCCACCACAAGCATGCACACACCCGAACACACACACACCTATTATAGACACACACCAGTCTAGATCTCCTTAGACTCTGGAAGGAAACTTTAACCTGACTCCAAGGACTGTCTGAACACAGTATGTAAAAGTATCCAAAAAGAAAGAAAAGTAAGACAGCCTGACATCAAGCACCAAGAGATTTGAAACAACAATGCAACCCATGCTGCCCAGCTCAGCACTTGCTCTGTATACCAGAGTTCAGTTTGGCAAATCACTATGGGGGCTTCATTTATTAAATCAAGGGAAATGATTTGAGCAGGGGGACCTCCAACCACTGGATTGTACTTCTTGATAAACCTATGGGTGCCTTATATCAAGATATCCTTGAAGAAGCCTTTGTGCCCCAATTGCAATTTTAGAAAAGAATGAGAACCCAATGGGGACAGTGTCCATGGCTAAAAAGGTACAGGACAGGGCTGCCTCACACCACACAGTGACAGCCAGGGTTCACACCTGCCAGTGGCACTTTTATTATCAAATCTGTAATAATTCCCAACAGCCATCTAGTTTTAACAATTTCTTTCTTAAATATTGAGCACATCGCCAGGCGTTGGTGGCGCACGCCTTTAACCCAAGCACTCGGGAGGCAGAAGCAAGTGGATCTCTGTGAGTTCGAGGCCAGCCTGGTCTCCAGAGCAAGTGCCAAGATAGGCTCCAAAGCTACATAGAGAAAACCTGTCTCAAAAAACCAAAAAAAAAAAAAAAAAAAATATATTGAACACACGTCTGTGTATGAGCAAGCTGAACATCTCCACTCAGGTGAAATAGTCTGCTCAGGTACGTGTGCTCACCCACAGCATTTTTAGGCCTGTGCATTTTCAAAAGAGAGGGAAAAGTCGCTGAGAAGGAACACAATACACACAACAGTATGTAATAGAGTATATTCATCCTTTTTTCCATTTACAATCTGAAAACAAACAGTTTATAAAGCCAAGCCTAAGTTCCTTTCTTCTGGGCCACATTTCTGTGGACAGCTGAGAGTAGCAACAAATGAGCTGCTCAAACTTTAATAGTAGTATCAAAATGCTCTCAAGACTGTGCAGAGCCCTGGCTGCCTGCTTCACAGTCTGACTTACAGAACCTCTTATTTAAGAAACAGATACTAAATGCAAAAGGACACATTTTCTTCTAGTACCAGAATGCATCGTTCATAAACAATCTAATTAAAATACATTATATCACACCAGATAAGGCTGCTGGGCAAAATTAAATAAATAAATAAGGTCATTGAGGCATTGTAAATGAACCTTAAACACAAACATTAATATTTAAATATTACAATCCCCACTTAGAAAAAGAAATCAGATAATTGATAGGCCAGTGCACTCAAAACTGATAATGCCAAGAAACACTGTCCTTGTGTAATCTGGCGGAACAAGCTGCTCCCTGAACACAATGGACCTTTTTGTTAAATGGACCTCTTCATCTTTAGCATTTTATACAAACAAAACAAAAACACAAAGCCAAGAAAGAGAAACTCGACACTGGCCCCAGTCTTCAGCCGGAGCTCTATCACGGAGACAGACATGTCCTAAAAGATATGTTAGGGACAGAAAAGGCACTATTTAACAAAAGCGAAAGCTAGGCCGGCCAGCCAGGGAAGACAACTACGGAAGACTCAATGATGTCGAAGGACAACAGTACCCTCTAGTGGGAAATAGAATAAACTAGATGAACATGGCTGTTTTCAGGTTAATTACAGAAAATGGCAATACTTGTGTTACAAATGCATACTGTGCCACTCCATTATAAAAAGGCAGGAAAGAATAGACTCACTTTAATTGGATTTTATGTAAGACCATTTCCAAGTTTGCATGTGATACACAACCACAGCACCTTAATAATGTAGAAATCAGATTTGAAAACATTGTCTTTAAATTATGAGTTAGAGACACTCTGTCACTGAAGCATAGCTAACATGAACTTCATTTATTAAGCTGACATTAAAAAAGTAAAAACCCAAACCTACTTGAAAATACGAAATTAGCTGAGGCCTCATAAGGCAAATTCCTTCTGACGCTGACCAGAGGGGTCCATGTGGACACACATACCCGAGTATAAACTATCTCATTCTATGAACACATTCTATGCACCCTCTGAGCCTCTTACACAGGGTCAGCAGACTACACCATGGTGATCACCACAGCATCTTTAACTGGCCTCCTGTTTGGGTATTAAGCTCCCCAAGTACTATGATATCCAAGAATAGTCATGTGACGTGGCCATTTGACTCATGAAGTATTGATTTTTAATTTTTGTATAATGCCAGTCAAGAACCTTTCCAATATTGTCAAAAATCTCAGGCTTCCAGACAGGTGTGGAGAAGGCTGAGGCAGGAGAATTGCCCTGAACTGGAGACATAATGAGACTCCTGTCTCAAAGAAAATCAACTTCCAAATAATTTCAAATCACTTTAGCTTAAGAGAACAATTGTCGCAGATACATTTAATTAATTCCCCAGGGGTCACTTCCATGATTTAGGGGTTTCCCTCTGCTCAATGAGCACCAAATTCCCAAAAGGATGATGTTACCCATGGCGCCATCAGCTCATATCTCATCAACTAAAAAGGAAAGCAATGGGGAATTTCGGAACCCCAAACACAAAGATGTGGGCTTTACTCTAGAAAGGGACTAAAGGGCAAGTTCAGGCAGCCCCAGCCTGGACTCTGATACCCTGCAATTCCTTTGTAAAGAACGATGCAGCTGCGTAGTCTTGAAGGAAAACAGCTGAGAACAGGCAGTATTTTCTCCAGGCAGGAATCCATCACAGTGGCGATTTACAGGATAAAAGTGTGGCACTAACTTCATGTGGGAGCATCAGCACATGATTTAGGGACAAGATCCTCTAAACCAATGCATAAGCACACTATGCTATAGGAATACTGCGAGGCTCTCGGCAAGGAAGCCCGACACTTTACTTTGCTTTAAAGAGAACAAATTGAGGGGTGACTGACAGCTTGAGTGTGCACCTCTTTTATCTCCAAGAGCATGAATTTGGTATGCATGTATGTGAATTTCTATAATAAACCCTGGGGTGGTGATTACAAAGATATGTATACCAGTAGAAAGTTAAAGCATCAGTCCTAAAATACATACACACATTATATACACACATATACATATTATATATATATATATATATACACATATACACACAACACGCATACATACACACACTATATATATATACACATATATACATACATCATATATATACATACACACTATATTTGCGTATATATATAAATTTATATAAACACAGACACATATTACACACGCAAACACACACCAGCATGGCTGGCCTATGCTTTTTTTCTAAGGGAAAAGCTAGTTTTATTTTTGTTAATGGCTCCTCTGGCTCAAACATCAAAGCCAGGTCAGGCTATTTCAGAGGGAAAACAAGTATGATGCAGACTGACATTATAAAGGTCCAGAAGGCAAAAGACACTTTTCACTCTGATTAAGCTCAGAACCCCTATTGGCTTAAGACTAGAAGAAGAGAGTTCTATCATTAGTACCCTGAACACTGGATTGGAAATGTCTAATGTGCTCATCCTTGCTAACAGGTTTCTAACCAAGTTTGACAAAAGCCTGACTGTTCCTCCGAAAACAGAATGGCAATGCATCCATCTCTTTGAAGCATCAATCATATGGAGCTCAAATGCTGCCCCATGCAAGGGACACGTGACTGCTCTCAGAGCCAGCCAGTGCTGAATGACTGCAAGTCGGCCCACAGGTTCGAGGTGAGCAGTTTCCACACAGCTCTGTGCTCATTATAGCCAAATCTGCTCGCAGACAGGTTTAGTTTAGGAAAATCCCCAGGAAAGTGGGAGACTTCCTAGCCTAAAACATGCCCTTTCCTGAGACTCCCCAGGACTTAGATGCTGTCATCTCCGTGTTGAAGCCGTTTCCTTCTTTTTTTTTTTTTTTACAGAATCAGAGCCAGCCAGCCAGCCAGTGGCTAAGTCCAAAGAGCCACAAGCTCCTGCCCCTCCTGCCCAGCTGTGCTGCACACATGGCAGTGAGCTCCTCCCTCTACTGGTTAGCAGGCTCCAGCTCGGCTCTTGATCTGCTAGCAGCAGCTCTGGATGAAGGGATGGCTCCCCCTGGAGCCTGAGATGCTGATTTCCACTGAGGTCCACAAGCTACAGCTTTCAATCTAAAAGTCTTCAGGTTCAGAAAGCTGGTTAAACAAAGGTCAAGAGGAAAGAGTGTTAGTTCCTGAGGAGACAACATTCTAACTTTGCAGCTTACTAAGAACACTAGTGTGGTGGGTAGATATTGGTGAGACAACTCTTCCAGCTACTCATGATGTGCTGGCCACTCTCTTCCTGAGCCTGGGTATCCCAATATCCCAGCTTCAGCTAAACTGTGGCTGATAAGAATGTGAGGCAATGCTGCTTTGTGTTCAGCTAGACCACCCAGCGTGGGAAGAGCAAATGCTTTGAGTGAAGGCCCCACAGTAAATACTTTAGGCTTTGGGGTCATATAATCCCTGCTGTAGTTACTCAACTTCTGATGATCCCCTAATTGTGCATGGCTGTGTTCCAATATAAAACACCTACAAAATCAGGTAGGTCAGATTACACCCAGGGGCTGCAGTTGATCCACATCCAGTCTAGACAGCTGAAGCCAGTCAGCAGAGGTAAAGCTAGCTAACAACTGTACAGAAAGGGACTGGGAGCAAGGTGTGGTGGGACACATCTGTAATCCTGGCATGGGATGCAGGAGGATCAGGAGTTGGAGGCCATGCTGGCCTATATAGCAAGCTCAAGGCAAGAATACATGGTAAGACATTGTCTCCAAAAATAATTTTTTCATGTTCCCATTATACTTCTACATTGTCTCTGAATTGTCCTACATTGCAGAACCATGCTGACCTTTTCACCCTGGATAAAACTGAGAATTTCTTCAGTTGCCTTAGTGATATCAAGTATTGGCATTCAAAAGTTAGCTCTGCATTGCTTATGGCCAGTGTGAGAAAGTCACAACAATCTGCTCAGAGCTCACATCAAAGGAGAGCACAGTCAGTTGGTGAAGAGAACTCAGTCCTCCCTCCACCCCTCGAAGAAAAGGT
Source organism: Cricetulus griseus (assembly GCF_003668045.3). Taxonomy (NCBI): domain Eukaryota; kingdom Metazoa; phylum Chordata; class Mammalia; order Rodentia; family Cricetidae; genus Cricetulus; species Cricetulus griseus. The sequence continues at coordinate 191,040,318 of NC_048596.1, read as the reverse complement.
GCTGCTGCAACAGCACTCACGAGCAGACAAGGGATCCTTCATCATGGGGGTGGGGGGAGGTGCCCGCTCAGAATCAATCCACTCAGCTTCACAGGCTAAAGACTCAACTACTGATATACAGACAAGCATCTCCCTGCTGTGGGACAAAGAAAGGGATGCTGACGACACTGGCAAAGCTTCCACAGAGGGTGACATCTCTTGGAAGCAGATGCCAACTCCACTCTGCATTCAACAGGCAAAAACGAAGCAGTGATAGCAATTTATAAATTGGCAGCTGCTCCACTGGGAGAAGGAAGCCTGTTATCTGGGAAGCCACAGACTACCTGGGAAAGAACACTTTCCAAGACTTCCTCAAAGGACATAAAAGCCAACTCTGCTATGACAAAAAGGCACATGCCTATCAACTTCCAGCCTCTTTAAGTTCGATGTGGCTGCTGAAGAGGGAGAGGGATTTGTATAGATTTGATTGCCTGGAATTTGCAACATATTATTCCAAAAATTTGGAGTCAAATATTCATCACTAGCACAGATTCATGCTTGGTGGAGTAGAAAGGGAGGAGTGACAGGCAGTGTTAAAGTCAGTCCCTGAGGGAAAGCAGGGGTTGGGAGCACTACTGGCTTTCTCCAAAAGTCTTCACAATCCATCCTGTCCTAACCCTATGACTAGCCACACCAGTGAGACCATGCACACCTCCTGCAGTGTCCAGAAAGTAAACTGGGCACAGGAAGGAAGTGACAGAAGGAAGTGGGAGCAGTGGAGAGGCAGCATTTTTGCCCTTGCTCACAGAGTTTTGGGGGCCTTTTGGCTCCACATGTTTCTTCCCCACACTTCAGAATTGCCCTGTCTCAGCCAATTTGAGTCCAAGATGACAATGCCAAACACCTGGTCCAGATGATCTTTGAGAGGACAACATTCATATTCAAAGGTCTACTGACTAACATCAGACCAAGCAGCCTGACAGGAACCAATCACACACCCTCGGGGCTGGAAGGATGGCTCTCTGCTTAACAGCTGCTCATGCAGAGAACCCAGACTAAGTCCCAGCACCAACATGGCAGCTCACAACCATCTACAGCTCCAGACCCACAATAACCAATAACCTCTGCAGGACTCCGAATGTGGTGTGCATGCATGCATGTTGTCAGAATACTGATACACATGAAACAAAATAAGTAAGTTTTGAATAAATAAATAAGAAAACTGTCCAACTAAAAGACCAAGGTAATAGGATCTTTTCATTAAATTCCTAGTGAGCTGAGTGGTAAATAATCAAAGGGATTTTTCTTAATTCCTCAAATCCTTTTTTAAAACTTACTGTACAGTACCCTGGGTCCACACTCAGAACCAGAACAGTGGTCAACACATTGCTTCTTGGATCCTGAGGACCAGTCATTATTACTAGCACTGCAGCTCCACTGACAGCATGACAATATCACAGACTTTAACCCAAGGCAGAGACTGAAGTGCTGGACTGGATGTATTCTGAGTTCAGAGGAGATTCAGGAGGTGATTTTAAGGAAATTGCTTCCATTTTTTTAGAAAAATTTCCTTTGTCCCTTTACCTTAGTATGGTCAAAATTTACTGATTGTATCTTGGATGGCAATCTCAAGCTCTGAGAGCTGCCACACAAACAGTGGCTGATCTGCTATGGTACCACTTGCTGGAAAATGATGCTGAGAACTCCAAAATCAGGAAAAACAGAGAGGAGAATAGAGAAAAGCTCATGAGAAAGGTCATGAGGGGCACTGTGATAGAAGGACAGAAAGAAACCTGACAGAGGACAGCTGGATGCAATTCTATTCTTTAATCTGCAGAAGCATATCCTATCTCAAAGCAATTCAGATGCTAATGTTAGGTGTCAATGGACCAAAACAAAATAAAACCCATCCTTCAGGATGCACAAGTGCCTGCCTCATTGCTACCACTGCACCAGTCCGAGAAGCCACTGACCTCACCATGGCCACTGTGGTTAAACAGCAGCAATTAGGAGGGTTGCTGCAGAGGTGAAGACAAGGACGAATTCTCCAGTTTTATGAAGAAATAAGATATGGTTACCAAAAGAAAATGATAGGCTCAGTGACCAGTGGAAACCTGCAGTACCCTTGGATCCAAAGTCACAATCTGCTATTGTCCAGTATCCCATTACCAATCAATTTTGGTTTGAATAACCCAGGTAATTGGAATACATCCATGCACCACACAGACCGGGTCAAAAACTCTTAGCCAGAGCCTGTTGTCTCCAGCCCCTGAATACCAAAATAGCCACAGCCTTTTGCTGACTTCTCAGCTTTGAGCAACTTCAAGGTCAGGCCCCACACAGCCTCCCACTGTAGCACTGGGATTGAAGGAGGCTGTGATTTTAATGAAACGACAGCTGAAAAAGCTATGAGACCATCTTTAAACTGGAGATTCACTACCAAAGTTTCATTACAGTTATATTTAAGTGGAATTCACTGTAGCACTCACAAAATAATAAATGAGTAAAAACAAGATGACAGTTAAGCTATGGGCCTACCTATTCCTGAATTTGCTCCGGTAACCAGGACCACTCTCCCTGTGAAGTCCCGGCCCTGCAGGATCTCCATGGCGGTGGTGCTACCATCGTATCTCTGTCTGGTAGTTGGCTTTGTTGGATTATCATCCACAGTAAATGCCAATCTTGGGTCCAAGTAGGTAGTTCTTTTATTTATGTGGCTGCAAAGAAGAGAAAGGGCATTGAACTCTAAACAGCAAGGAACAGCAGCTCCAAATACCCTAATACTCTAATTCTTCAGGCAAACACCATGGTTCGTGCACCAAAAGGTTTGTCAAAGATGGAGAGATCCAGAACCCATTTGATCTATCTTCTCATCCTCAGAAGAACCATACTCTGCCTGTGAACACAGCCATGAAGCCTCTCAGAACTACTTGAAGGTTCAAGGACACAATTGGCCCCTTAGCTCTCATAACAGCTTCCTGAGAAGGCTCTAGATTTCTACTGAATTCGTGTTCATATAAATTCGTCTGCAAGATCTGCCAGCCACTCTCGTCAATACATGCCCATGTAATTTCACTGGCCTGCGCAAGGGCTTAAAAACTCTGTTATACAAGGAGAAAGTGGAAATGATGAAAGTCTTAATAACTACAAAGCAAGCCAAATAGCAAAGTTTCGATGCTGTGCATTTTAAGACCATGGCCATGCCACCTATAATAAGCACTCTACTTCTGATTTGGAATTGATCTAGAACTTACAGAAACAACATTAAGATACACTGGCACATATAGATTATTAAATTATTCCTTTTAATACCATTTTTACATTTTTAAATGCATTCTTGGGCTGTCAAGATGGCTCAGCTGCCTAGCCTGATGACTGAGCTCAATCCCTGAAACCTATGTGATAAAGGAAACAACTCCTGCAAGTTGTCCTGATGGCCATGTGTGGGCCATGATGTGCACGCATGCATGCACATACACACTCTAAATATTCAAAATGTAATACGAAAATTATGTGTATTCTTACGATCTGAGATAAAGACCTTGAAATGTCATAAACATGTTTAAAACTATTAAGAACCCTCCTGATATACAAAGAATACTATGATTTAAAATGTATGTGTCTGAGCTACACGGCATAGGCCTGTAATCCCTGCTAACAGGAGAACTGCAATTTCAAGGCCAGCCTGAGCAACTTAGTGAGATCCTGTGTGACAATGCTGACATTAGGCAGTGCTGGCTGTGCTGTCATCTCTGCTCCTCAGTGATTCCACCTTGGTAGCCGACAACTGGTGATGGTGACAGTATCTGCACATGGAAACAAATGTGCATTTCTTTTCCCTAAGGAGCTGGTTGTTGAGCATATCCCAGCACACCCCTGCAGCAGGCTAGAGAATAACTATCCAGGAAAGCCTTCTCCTAGCTTACTTCCAAAGCCCATACTCATTCTCCTTTAGATCAGCAGCTGACTGATGTGGCCATAGCTTGCTTCTGTAGTTTTATTGGGGCACAGCAATGGCCATCATTTTTTGTTCAAAACAGAAACCATGTAGTGCCATACCATAAAACATAATATCTGATCCATTACAGATAAGTTTAGCTGACCCCTCTCTATAGTAGGCCAGTCAAACCAACATGTTTCAGAATCCCCTGGAGGGCATAGGCTACCAACACCACCACCACCACACCCCAAGTTGATTTTCAGATAGTAGGGGGTCTGAGTATATCTAATAAATTCCCAAGAGCTGCCAACGATGCTGATTGGAGAGTCCACTTTGGAACCACTGCTCTAGGCCAGTAAAGAGGAAAGCAACCCAGAGAACAGCTTTACAGGAGGAGTCCGGCTACAGGGAGCCTAAGAATTTCTACAGCCACGCTCTCCAAGAAAAATGTGGAAAAGGATATTTCGAACACAAAATTAAAGAAATGATGTTCCTATTTTGATAAGGTAAAAGATTTTTATAAATCAAGGGAGAGTAAATTCTTTATAATCTAATACGTAGCAAAGAATATCCACCCACCCACCTGATAGAGAGGCTGCCCTACTGGAGCTGCCAATGACTGCTCAGACTCTCCAAAGCAAGCCCTGGCCTACCTGCTCCCAGTGGAGGAGACATGCCAGGAAGGCAGTTCACTGGGATGGCTGACAAACCATTTACTTCAGGTGAACCTGTTACTATAACTATTACTACAGGGATAGTAACAGGTGAGACCAAAATAAACTGTCACAGTAGTAATAAAAATTTGAAAAATGGAGTTCCAGAGATGGCACAGCAGTTAACAGCACTTGTTGCCCAATTGTGAGGATTGCAGTTTGGAACACAGCACCCATTCATCAAGTCAGAAATCCTGTGTTTACAAACTGTAACCCCAGCTCCAAAGGTTTACTGGCTTCCACATGAGCCAAGAAAAAGCAAGGTCCAGGTTCAGAGAGAGGCCCTGCCTCACAGGAATTTGTAGGATGACAGTAGAGGGATCTGATGCCCTTATACAGTCACACAGACACATCAATCCTTTGTAAAGTTTTTAGGAAGTCTCAAAGACAAGCAGCTTAAAAGAAAGAAACAAGGAAAGAAAGGCAGGCAAGCAGGAAGGAAGGCAGGCAGGGAGGAAGGAATGAAGGAATAAACAAAGGAATGAAGGTAAGAAGGAAGAGGCAGGTAGGTAGTAGTTCAATCAAACATATTGAAAGCATAAGAAAAATTTGATAAAATTCCCAAAATGGCATGCTATCAGATTCTTTGAAAAGTTTAATATTTTGTTTAACCTTAAAGGAATGATAGTGGAAACTGTAGCTGTTCTATCAGGGGTGTGCATAGTTAATACCACACCACAATCCATGTGGCAGACTCAAGTGTGAAGGGTGGGTCTGACCTAACTCCAAAACCTTAGTGTACAAAAGAGGGTGGAAAATCAGACTGGAAGAAAAAAAAATCACAAAGCCAGCAAAGGTGGTTATTCCTTGTTAACAAAACAGGTATATACGACTTCAAATTTTCCTGTGGTCAGTGTAGGAAATTATAATTGAAAATTCCTCTTAAAAGCCATCCTGACCATAGTTTCTACGTAGATACTTACTCAACAAAAAACACTTGTCCATTCTCGTCAGTCTCTTGTTCCCATCCATATGGCAAATCTGAAACACAAGAAAGACTGAAAGCTGTATGTGTAGTGGAATGAAGCCAAGCCACACCCCAAGATCAGGAAGAAGTGTCATCCTTCTTATCCCCTGTCCCCTAAACCTTTTGGACACAAGATTCAAGGGCAGCAGCTACAAAAGGCCTGGTATCCCATCCGGAGTCCACATTTCTGCCTCCTGACTTAACCAAAATGCTGTTACATTCTTGATCACTCCTAATTGTTCACTCAGCTCCTCCTTCTACTGCAAGACTCAGCAGATTCTCCGATGAGCATGAATTCCTGAAGCCAACAACCATGTCTGCAAGTTCACCAGACACTAACCAGTGGACTTGTGCCATGTTATAGAGCCATTCCATCATTTTCATGTACCACCTCATCTGTCTTCAAGTAGACCCTAAACCCATTGAGGCCAAGGAGCTTCAGTGCCTTTTGTTTTTATTCAGTACTCCTATTCCATGGATTATATACTTGTTTGGAAGCACTGAAAGTCATGGCTATCTCTGTAGGTTTCTGTAAATACTGACATTTGCCTCCACAGCCTCCACAATTACCCACCTGGTGCAACTACAGAGAAACCCAACTAGTCAAAGGCCCCAAATGTTTCCATAATCTTTTGTTCAAGGCCATAAGGCATATTCCCACCCACCTCCATCTCAATCTCCTCTTCTGCCACATCCCATTAGACTCTCAGACAGAGAGACTTGTTCCTTGCTGGTCACCCACCAGACAGCCTTCCCAGAATGACAGGGTCAACTGCTACCTCACCACTGGGACATCTTCCCTAGCTAACCAACGTTTCAGACTTAGGATTTTGTGCTTCTGACATACAGACCTCCTGCAACTCGTCTTCTTTTGCCGGTTTTCGGATGTTCCCACTGGGTCTTTTCCTCAGTGTGGCTGTAACAGAGACCCACAATAGAATAAGTTAACACAGCTAGTGAGTAATCACTGTATTAAACTGTGTCTCTCCCAGATAGAGCTGGAGTAATAAGAACAGACACAGAAAGAAGTACTCAGAGCAGATAATTTTTAGGCTACATCAGGTCAGAGGCCCCAGGTTGCAGGTTGGAATCAATCCTGAAGGAATTTTACAGGCCAGGTAGGGAGAGCAGTGGGAGAGCAAGAAGGGACTGGGTCCAAGTTATGAGTCAACTTCATAAATCTCTATGGATCACAAGGTTCTAGAAAGACATTTTGTATTTCTTTTCCCTTTATTTAAGGGTGTACTGACAAACTTCAGTGTCTGGTTTATAATGTTCACATTTAACTATTAAATGTAGCTTAAATACAGCATTGTTAATGTTAATCTTTTTAAAATCTTTATTTTCCTTGTTCTTTTTTGCGTTGTTGGCTTTTTGCTGTTGTTGTCTTGTTTAGTTTTGTGGTTGTTGTTTTTTGTTTTTTGGAGACAAGGTTTTGTGCACCTAAGCTGGCCTGAACTCACTATGTAGCCATGGATGACATTAAACATTTAATTCTACTGTCTCTACTTCCTAAGTACTAAAATTACAGAAGTGACTTTAAAAATGTACATTCTGAGCAGGCAAAATGGCTCAAGAATGTAAGTGCATGTCATGCAATTCTGACACAAATTTCCTGCCTGGATCCAATGGTGGACATAGAGAATGAGGTCCTGAATTGTCCCATGACTTCCACCAGCACACCATGACATGCATACACCATTACACACACACACACACACACACACACACACACACACACACACACAGTTCTAAATGCAGATTCTGAACCCAAGTGTAACTTCAGTGTCTCATTAATCATTAGGAGTTTTGAGTGCAGTCAAAAGGACATTAGGAATGAACACAGTAAGACAGCAGCAGCACAGACCATCTGGCTATGACAAGATGACCATGGATCTATGAACGTTAGATCTGACAAGACAGTCCCTACGCACCACTAGTCCACTCACTCCACCTCTTAGCCATCACTTCCTGTCATTTGCAGAATGGGACTGTTATGAGGATACTTCAAGTGGTCCCACAGAGAATCATTATAATAAAATGATGAGCTATAATACGTTCATGAGCTGTCCAAGCTCACTGAAAATGGACTCTTTTATCAAGGAGGCTTCCCTTACCCCAGGCTCTAGCAATGTTTATTCCAAGTGTCCTTCAAAGCCCCCAAGAGACTGATGGGCTCCCTGGTTTGTGACAGGAAGAAAGGAAACAGCAGACAGCTAAGGGTATTAAAAAAATAGTCTAGCCTTAAACATGGCTAGACTATTCCTAAGTGCCTTCCCTCAGCTACTATTTACCACAATATAAAAATTTCTGTGGTAAAGGAAAGCTTGTCCATGGAGAGCATGTACTGGGAAATGGGAAGGCCAGCATGACCTCTCCACAGAGCTCCAGATGTCTGCTGATGTTGTACACATCTGACTTAAAGCTGTGACTTTACTTCTCTCTTGGTCGGGCTCCTCCAGTTTCTGATGGGCCCTGTGAGTACTCCACCAGATAGAATTTTGCTGTATGTGGCTTCTATCTATCTGCTACCTAGTATTTGTTCTTTTACATTTGTTCGATTCACATTTAATAAACTCAATTAAAACTGAAAGTCTAGCTACAATAGATCATTCTCATATAGAGCATGGGTCAAAAGCTAGAAACACCTATCACCACTGGCAAGATCCTATCATCAGGGAAACAGCAGGACACTAAAAAAGGCATTCAAAGGTTAAGTTTCCTTTCCTTAAATCTACTCTCAACAAGAGAGTAACTGTATTACTTTATTATCAATTGACAAGATGCCTATTTGAGATGCCAAGAACCAAAACCAGTGGTAAGTACAGGTGGTTGGAACAGCATAGTCTAATAAGGTCTCTAAAACAGAGAAAGACTCTGCACATAGAGGTCCAAGTAGGAGCAGCAAATATTGGATCATAGATACGCCTGTACCCCTGAACCTCCTGCTCATGCAATCCACTTCTCCAGAGCCACTCATTCCTTCTAAAGACACAAACTCAGTGTCACACTCAGGCTCCAGAGTCTAACAAAAGGGTCCCATGTCCTCAGTGAAGCACAGAGGGCCTCTGCAAACTGATTCCTTCCTCAACAGTCTCAGGCTTTACAACCTTGCACCACAGACAGAGGCCTGCCTAGGGTCCCTCTTCCTCCTGTCCCTTCCACCTGTCTTACTTCTAGCCACATTGACCCACCTTCTACCTGTGCTCTGAGACACAGGCCAAGTGACACCTCTCCTAGACAGCCTCCCTCACCCATTCACACACACACACACACACACACACACACACACACACACACACACACACACACACACACACCTCATGCTGGACAGACTATGCACTCTATCTAATTACAAGTCATCTGCCTGGTTTTACAGAGCTCCTCAATTAGTTGGACATCACCAGTGCCCACCAAGGGACCTGGCTCTTCAGGGCTCTATGCTCTTGAATTAATGAACTCACCAGTTTTTCCATTTTCTGTTTCTTCCTACCTGGCTACCAGGGGCAGCAGTGATCCGTACCCTTCCCTTCAGTAGCTGAAAATCTTATGGGGAGTTTGTAACCTATCAATGGAGAGACTCCAGGGCACAAACTAAGCCTTAATTTGATAAGCCAGGAACCAGGTAGGGTGGTACAAACATGTGGTTCCATATCTGGAGGCAAGAGGCAACAGGATCAGAAATTTAATGTCATCCCTGTCTACATAAAGAATTCTAGGCAAGTGTGAGTTACAAAACACTGCTGGACAAACAAAACTGTATCACTATGCCACTAATCCCAGAGGACAGAGGATTTCTGTGAGTTTAAAGCCAGTATGGTCTACATATTTTTTAAATTAATTAAATATTTAAAACTAAAAATACAAATTATAGGTGTTATTACAATAATTTGTTTCCTAGCACTGTGAAAAGACTGAATCTCCTAGATTTTAAAAACATAAAGGTAGGTGTGTTCGTATACACTTGTTGACCTCAGGAAGTAGAGAAAGGAGAATCAGAAGCTCAACCTCAAACGCATATCAAGTTAATTAAGGCCAGCCTGGACTACATGTGACCCTGGTTTAAAAACATATTTCACAAACACATAAGAAAGTAGAGGGGGAAGTTTTGAGAAGAGGGAGAAAATCGGGGGGCGGGGGATGGACCAAAACAGAGTAATGGGGGACCCTGAACACTAGGAAAGTACACAGTATACATATGATAAAGAATGCCATAAAACCCGGGGAATAGGAGGTAGGCAGTCTCCTGGGTAGGCTGGCAGATAGGGAGAGCGGCCTACGTAACAAAGGTGTGGACTTCCAAAGGCCAGCTTCTTCCTCACCATCCTTAATGAGACAAAAGCCTGACATCTTAAAACAAAGGCCTTGTGTGATTTTTCCTGCCAGCAGGCCCCTGCTCAACAAGTTCAAGTCCAAATCAGGGCATGTTACCCAACAGCTGTGGGTCAATCAACCATCTTATCTTTCTTCAAACTGGCCAACTCTTATGTTAGAGAAGGAAAAATTTCAAAGACAAGAAAGAGGGGGGGTAGAGAAATGGGGAGGGAGGGATGGAGGGAGGGAGGGAGGGAGGAAGGCAGGAGAGGGAGGGAGGGAGGGAGGGAGGGAGGGAGGGAGGAAACCCTCAAAAAGAAGCTGTATTTTTTGGCTTCCAGAACCCCCCCTCATAGTCTGTCTTGCAGAGGGTCAGTTTATCTGCTGTGTGAAAGTGTTCCCCTGCTCCCAGCCCTCAATAGATGCTTTTCAATTAATGATTCGGCCTTCTGCTGTTGGAGGTATTGGAGATTTCTCCATTACCACCTGTTGTGTTGGAGATTTTTCCTGCTTTTTAATTCTTTAGCTGGCAGAGATGAACCCAATCAAGACCCCTAACTGTATCAAAACCCATGACTTTGTACATCAAATACGTACTTGTTAAAAATGAGCAGATTCGCCCCAACTATAGAATCAGCTGCAATAGGTTCTCTATAGAAACTCAGTGTATGTATATAAGACACTACCCAGATACTAGGGGTGGAGGATCTGGGTCACCCAGGCCTACACACACGGTGAGACCCTGTAAAGACAGGTGGATCTGTGAAAGTTCGAGGTCAGCCTGGTCTATTTAAGCTAGTTGCAGGCCAGCCAGGTTTCCTGTCTCAGAAAAAAAGGATGGGAGTAGGAGGAAGGAGACCACATACGTAATTCCAACATCAGGCCTAAGCAACTCTTGCCAGAGATACAGTCCAACTAATGCCGGCACAACGGGAGATCTACAACCCACAAGCCTCTCCACTGAGTGCCTTATGCAAAGCACTGAACTCATTCTTGTGTCAACTCATTTTACTGACGGGAAAACAGACTATCAGTCCTGGCCGTCAGTGGCCCGAGGTCACGATTAGTAATTAGAAAGGCTCTGCTGCAGTTTCCAAATCTTCCCTGGGAAACCACTGTGAGCCACCCAGGACCTCTGTTTAAAAATACAGACTGCTGGGTCTCCAACCCGGGTCCCCTTGGCGGGAACTGGGTATTGAAGTTTGCTCCATTTCCTCCTTAGTAAAGACCCATGAGCCATCAACGCACAGTGCAGTGCCACCTAATGAGCAGCAGGGGGCGTGCTGCAGGGGGCCAGGTGACCTGGTCTTGACCCTGAGCCCATAAGGATGGGGAACCCGGGACAGGTGGCTGGCAATCTGGATGCGCATGCCCACCGGGCTGGACAGCACAGGATCCAGGCCTCCTAGGGCACGGGCCCCCGCGAGCGCCGCTCCAGGCCGCTTACTTGGCGTAGTATACCCAGCCGTCCTTGGTGGTTCTCTCCTCCCAGCCCGGAGGCAGCTCATCCTCACTGTCCGTGTCGTCCAGGCCGGCGTAGCGGAGAGCTGCCATGGTGGAGATACAAGTATTCACCGGGTCACCTCAGCAACTCACTCTACCTTCAACCGCGCCGCGCGCATCAGGGGCCCCCTCCCCCCGACCGCACGCGCCTGCGCACTGCTCCACCAGCCGATCCGCAGCTGCAATCCAGTTTCCTATTTTCGCGGCGACTGGCGGGAAAAGGGGCGGAGCCTGAGGAGAGAGGTGGTGGAAGCTCAGAAGAGACCAAAGGGCCCTGCGGCTGGAAGGAAAGACAGGAACGGCTCAGAAACTGGAATAAGCTTCTTTACCCTCCTGAAAGGGGCGTGCTCACCCATTCACGTCTCTGGACTCCGCCCGTTGCTGGGCGACCCGAAATCACTTCCTCATTGTTTTACCCAATCTTGAATGAGTCCCAGCCATGGGGTATCTTGGGAAATGTAGTCCAGGCTCAACGGGGCTTTAAAGTACAGCAAAAAAGAAAGGGTTCTGATGAGGTTGTCCTGGGCTCCAGGTTCTTCGCTTGCAGGTGTGTATGCTCAGTCAACATTGAGACTCGATACTGTGACTTTGTCATATACAAAATTTATGCTGGAGAACCGCTCAAATTTTGAAAAGGAAAAAGAAAAATCTCACAATATTTGAAGTTTACTATTTTTGTATTGGGCCGTGTTTAGTATTATCCTGGGCCACATGCTGACATGAACCTCAGGATGGACACACCTGTGAGAGTAAATATCCGACGTAATACTATCAGGGTTTTTCCATTCACAAGTTTCATTGTGCTTGTAAACTCGACATTTTAAAAACTATCTATACTGTACAGAACTTAAAAATACAAGGTCTAGACACCTGCAGTAGCTCACGCCTATAATCCCAGAATTTGGGAGGCTAAAACAGAAGGATTACACAAGTCTGACACCAGCCTATACTATAAAAGGAGGCAATGTCTCCAAAGATACAAAAAGTACAAATTCTCATTTCTCTAGATTTTCCATTAGAGAGAATGGTCTTCCAAGCATGATGGGCTTCTCTCATTCATAGGCACTACCTAATTACAAACTCACAAAGTAGGCTTTTAAAGAACTTGACAGGAATCCTGTCTATATCCTCAACCCAAATCCTACCCTTCAGCTTGTCCTTGCTGAAGGAAGTTTCCCAAACATGCCCTACTGATAACTTGTTTCCCAAGGCTGTGTGACAGAGAAAACTTCTGGACCAGGACTGAGAGAATACCTGCTTCTATAAAAAGACTGCATATTTTATGGGTGAGTTAGGGATACTGACAGTGTTGCTTTTGTCTTCAGGTCCTAAAAATGATCATTGCTGTGAGATAGCTCCTCCCTCTCCATAGTCTTTAGGGGCAGACACACTTCCCTGAACATAATACAGTGAAAAGCTAACTTACTGAAAACAACATTTAGGGTCTTTTTTTCCCCTCCATATGTGTATGTGTGTGAAGTGTACATGTGTATGTGGACACGCATGTGCACAGGCTTGAGGAGGCCTGACGTTGATAAAAAGATTATCCAATTGCTTATTCATTGAGGCAGGGTCTCTGTTGTCTGCCAGACAACTTGCTCCTGGGATCCCTGTCTCAGCACTGGAATTACAGAAAGGTGCCACACCCACCATAAATTTCTGTGGTTTCTGAAAATCCAACTTGGTCCTCATGCTCTCATGGCAAGGGCTTTAACCACTGAGGCATCTCCTCATTCCAAATCACTTACTTGTAACAGCACTGCTCTCCTATTTGATTCCTATGAGATCCTAAACTTTTTCAAATGTCTGTGATTTTGAACCTGCTATTGCTAATCTACTGCACCTCTGGTTACCCATTCATCTCTCACCTTAGCCTACTGACTCCTCTGATGTGAATAGGAAGTGAGATCACAAAGTCCCCTAATTGTGAAGAGAAGATGAATAGGGTTCTAATGAAAAGTCTTGGTTTCTCTGGTGACCTCTGGCCTCTACTCAAGTAATGAGGGCTTATGTTGACCTTGGATTTCTCAAACCAAAGCCTCTTCTACAACCCACTTTTGGTGCCATGTATAGTGTCCTTCTGTTGTAATTTGATCCTGAAGCAGTCCCTACAGGCTCATGATTTGAGTGCTTGGTTCCCAGTTGGTGGTACCATTTTGGAAGTTTCTGAAAACTTTGGGAGGTGGTAAATTGTTGGAGGAGATGGGTAACTGGTCAAGGAATGTCTATTCCAAGTATTATCCTGGAGTTGGCTGGATCTACTGTCCCATCACCCTGCCATAAATCCTGCTTCCTAACTTGCTCTTCCAGTTAGTTGTTAATAACAACTTTACACAACCAAAAGTCACCAGGGAAGAAGGAGGAGCCCAGATTTGATGAGCAATGGCTATATCTGTAGGGAATTGTCCTGATTATTTATTGATTGGGGAGGGTCCAGCTCAATGCAAGGGCAACTATCCCTTGGTCAGGTGGTCCTGGACTATATATAAAAGAGCTACAAGTGATACAGTAAGCAGTGTTCTTCCAAGGCTTCTACTTCAATTCCTGTTCAGCACTTGCCCCAACTATTTTCAATGATTGACTGTGACCTGGAAGTATCAGACAAATAAACCTGTCCTCCCAACATTGCTTTTGTTCCCAGGGCTTGTTACAGCAACAGAAAGCAAACTAGAATGTCCACTTTGATGAAAAGTGATGTGATCTGCCCCATCATTCCTTCCCAACCTTTATCTGCTAAGTCCTCTGAAACTATAAGCAAATTTTACCCACTAAGTTGTTTCTTTCGGGTATTTTCTTGAAACTGGTGTGAAGTAGCTAATACACAGTATACCTCCAAGCTTCAAACTAGTGTGAAGTAGCTAATAATATAATACACTTCTAAGTGTGGGTGTTTGACTGTAACTGGCCCCCACTATCTCATAGAATGCAGAAGAAATGTTTTATATAGGAAAAGGGGGATCCAAAGATAGCAGGACGACTGTGCATGCATATTTAATTGGGGGTTTCTAGGCAGAGGAGTAAAATATGCCGGCATCAGCTGGGACTGTAGTTCAGAAGTAGAGTGTTTAACTCCTGGCAATGACAAAATAAAAATATAACCCCATTGTATAGAGGGAAGTTTCCTGTGTCCCAGCGATTGCTCCCAAATATCCACAAGAGAACTATTATTAATAATAAATACTCAGCTGATACTTACTCAGCTTGTTACTTACTAGCTCTTACAACTTAATTGATTCATTTCTATTAATCTATCTGCTGCCACATGGCTTTACGTGTCTGTCTTCCAGCATATCTTGCTCCTTCTGCATCTGACTCCAGCTTTCTTCTTCTCAGCCTCCTCTGTGTTTGGCAGCCCTGCCTATAGTTCCTGTCTGATTACGGGGTAGTCAGCTTTTTAATTAAACCAATCTGAGTGACAAATTTTCACAGTGTACAAAAGAAATATTTCACAGGACCATCAAGATATATCTGTGGGTAAAGGTAAAGGGAATATTTATATTTAGTATATTGGTTATTTTCCTGTTGTTGCGGTAACAATACCGTGACCAAGGCGACTTATAAAAGAAGGAGTTTAATTGAGTTTAGGTTTCAGATATTTAAGAGTCTGTGATTGTGGAGCAAAGTCAGGGTGGCAGGCAGTTGGAGAAGCAGCAGCAGCAGAGAGCTTACATCTTGATCCACAAGTAGTGGGCAGAGAGCATACTAGGGACCGTAGGAACTTTGGGAGCCTAAAAGCCAGCTCTGTGACACACCTCCTACAACAAGCCACACCAACTAATTCTTCTTAAATAGTTACACCAACTATTGTCCAAGCATTCTAACATATGAATCTAGCGGAGGACATTCTCACTCAAATCACAATAGTTTGATAGTTTAAAAATGCCACATTTGTCACTTACAATTTTAGCTTCACAATGCACTTATTATTTATTCTTTCTTTTTTATTATTTATTTAATTTTTTATTCCTTCCTCTATTTCTTTATCATGTCTGGCTCCTGGACTTCCTTTTAGTTTTGTCTCTGTCAGGAGGTGTCAGGAGGATCTGTCAGGAGGTGAGTAAGATGATAATGAACTTGTATGCTTTCAAGAGAAAGCCAGCATCCTCAAAATGTAACCTTAAGAAGAGCATAACACTGGCTTGTTTCTGTAAAAACATCTGTATCACAGTGGTTATTAAATATGGATATTTTAAACCTCCAAGCATGTGGTTACCAAGCTGCAAGCCAGATGGCTCCATCTGCCCATGTTTTAAAGCCTACTTCCCAGCAGCAATGTCTGCCTTTGAATTTTTTTTTTTTTTGAGTGATACTTCTTCACTGTCTAGGAATTTGTGATAAGATGGACTCACTAGAGCTGAATAAGTTTGACACCACGCCAAAACAAAAAAGAAAAACAAAACAAAACACAAAAAAACAGAGGTATTGAAAGACCCCCCAGACCCCTAAGGGTCTCAGGATCCCAAGGAGCCCCCGAGACGCAGAAACCAGACCAAGAGCTGCAAAAGCAAGAGGGTTTATTGAACGAATGTGCATTCGTGTATCAGCAATATCGGGAAAGCTGCACACCCCAGCAAAGGTTACAGGCTCCTTATACAGGAAAAAAATGCAGATCAGCACACAGGCAAGGGGCACAAAGTGATTGATTACAAAGTATGATCTCATGTTAGAGACCTGCTTTTTTATAAAGAAAAACCATAGAACGTACCCTGAAAAGTCCTTGATTGTCTGTTGGCCAGCCAGGTGTGACCCAAAAAGGATTGTTTGTTTGCCCTCGGGTTGGGGCCAACTTTCTTGTCCTGGGCCAAGGCCTGTGGGAAACTTTTTCTCTCTGTGAACTAAAATCTTTCAAAACTTTTTCTCTTAGCAAACTAAAATCTTCCAGTATATAAGAGGCACAACTTTTACTAGGGTATCACTGGTGCCAGAGGTCTCTAATTCATCAACACCAGTAAGTTGATAATGTTGACACGCCCTGCCCAAACACACTGCAGACCTGATTTAAATTAAATCATGAGTCTTTATAAAGTCAAGCTTGGTTTTCTGGTGAAAATGAGGTCTGGGAAACTTCCTGGCATTTCTGGCTAGTGAAAAGATATGTTGAAACTTAGAGTGGTGGCTTTCGCCTGTAATCTCAGTACATGGGAAACTAAAGCAGAAAGATTGCAGCAAGTTTCAGGCTAGACCGGGCTTCACAAAGAGTTCCAGGTCAACCTGGGCTACAGAGTCCCCACCTCAATAATAATAATAATAATAATAATAATAATAAGCAAGATTTTTAGGGAAAATTCCTAGTCATTGTGACCTTAGGAATGTCACAGGTGCAAATTTGAGTCTGGAGTTTCCAGGTCCCTGTACCTCTTTATATTAAATTTTACAGAGACACACATTTATTACAGGAAAAGGGGTCATTTATTAGGAGCGTGATTCAGAGCAGCTTGGAGTTGTACCAGGCCCCAACCTATGGTCTTCCTCCAAAAGAGCAATAAAGGGAAAAGGGCTAAAACAAAATCTGCAGTAAACTTTCATGGACCATTAACATAGTACCCACTTCTCCCATGTTCACAGGGCTTTTCTGAGCATGCTCTTTTGGTTGATTGAAGCTCAGGTAATTTAAGGGCTCCCAGTCTTTCCTTCTCTGCTGTCTTTTATATGTTGATCTCTGGATCCTCCTCCATAATTTCGTATTTTCCTGCCTCAGAAATAGGCATTTGTGTACATGAATTGAAACACCCAATGTGAGTGTGGGAGGATTATCTAAGACCAAAGCCAACAATAAAACAAACAAAAAAGGATAGTGGCAAGGCACAGTGGCTACACTTTTAATCCCAGCATTCTAAAGGTAGACACAAACTGATCTCTATAAATTTGAAGATAGCCTGGCCTACATAGTGAGTACCAAGTTAGCTAGGGGCTATGTAGTGAGGTCCTGTGTAGTGATATTTTGTTTGTAATCTAACAAATAACACTTTCCTGAAGACCAGAGAAACAAAGCAGCCAGCCACTAGAGAGTCTCATCTCTACCAATGCTCAGAACAAAGGGACGATCCTGTCCTTTGATTGAATCTCCAAACCGCTCTACTACTCACACTGCCTAGACTGCACTGAGAGATGTAAAGAGGTCCAAAGATAGTTTTGGATGGTAATGCAAGTTAAGATTGCAAGTAAATTAGGTACATGACTTTGAACTCACCAAGATAGAATAAATAAGGGAGTATTTTTTCTGAATTTGTCCAATGCAAATGGATTAGACAATGTTGATGTAATTATTGCCTTATATATCAGATATAGTTAGTTATGGCACTCATTGTAGATAGTTTTTCTTATATTAGTTATAGCCTTCTTTTTTATATTAGGCACAAAGGGGAAATGTAGTGATATTGTGCTTGTAACCTAACAAATAAGGCTTGCCTAAAGATCAGAATGCTTAGTTAAGCTACTGGTTAGTCACACACCTAAGACACTAATTAGCCATTGAATACAGGCTGTGGTGGCCACACCTTTAATCCCAGCACTCAGGAGACAGATGCAGATAGATCTCTGTGAGTTCAAGGCCACCCTGAGATACATGAGTTAATTAGGTGGGTTTTTTTTTTTTTTTTTTTTTTTTTTTTTTGGTTTTTCGAGACAGGGTTTCTCTGTGTAGCTTTGGAACCTATTCTGGCACTTGCTCTGGAGACCAGGCTGGCCTCAAACTCACAGAGATCTGCCTGCCTCTGCCTCCAGAGTGCTGGGATTAAAAGCGTGTGCCACCAACACCCGGCTTGAGTTAATTAGTTTAAAAGAGAAAGAGAGCTCACACCTTTAATCCCAGCACTAAAGAGGAATATAAGGCAGGATCTCAGTGCAGCCTTGGCAGTCTGAGGAGCAGTGCAGTTTGGAGATGCACAGGACAAGATCACCCCTCCACTCTGAGCATTGGTGGTGAGAATTCTCTAGTGGCTGGATGCTTTGTTTCCCTGTGGTTCAGGTAAGTTTTATTTGTTAGATTACAAACAAAAGGTCACTACAATCCTGTCTCAGTTAGAAAAGAAAATCCAATGTTTTACTTTTCCTGTGTTCCAAAAGAAATTAGGAAACAGAAATACATAATTGAAAATGTATTTGTTTACAGCTATGCAAACTAGGAAGAGAAAGGACCTAATTTCTCTCCCTGCCACCTGTGGCAGTCTTATTTAGGGAAAACCATGACACAAAAGCTAGAAGCCCTGTGGATTTTGCTGTGAGACAGTTTCAACAGTCCGCTGTGAGGGGGTTGATTTAATTCCGTGTAGTCCTCATTCTCAGAAAGGGAGGGTGTCATAGTTTAGCAGTTAACTCTGTTGCAAGGTGTGGTGGCAGATGCCTGTAGTACCAGCACTCTGGAGGGAGGCAGGGGCAGAAGGATCAGAAGAAAAAGGCTAGTCGTCACTAAGTAACAAGTACAAATACAGCCTGGGCTACCTGAGACCATTTCAATCAGCCCACAATCAAAAATAGTCACTATGGTTGCAGCATGAGAATTCCAAGACATTGGAGAGTTTCTGTATTAGGGTTTCCAGTTATTTGTCACCAGATTCTAATCAATGACACATATAAGGGTATAAGGTAAACGACCCTGGCCAAGCCTCAAACTTCTCTGTTTGTCTGAAAGCTAAAAGCAATGTATTTGGAGCTGGAAAAATGGCTTAGTAGACAAGAGCACTTACCAGAGCAACCCACAACCACTGGAACTCCAGTCCCAGGGCTTCTGATATCCTCTTCTGGCCTCCACAGGCACTTGCCCTCATGTATACACACATAAACAGGCACACATAATAGAAATATATCTTTAAAGTAACTATAATAAATTTCTGCCTTCTTTGAGCAATGCTGTATCTGTCAGAGTTGAATCAAGAAAATAAATAGAAATAGTGTCTCAATAGAAATTTGTATTTTAAAGAAGAGGTTTGTTATATAGGGAATTTAAAGAGGAAATATACTATAAAAAGAAACCACTGCTTTGGTTCACATGTATAATTACGTGAGCGTCATTTTCTTTATTTTATTTTACTTGTTAGACTTTCTTATTTTATTTTATGCAAATGAGTGTTTTTCCTGCATATGTATGTATGCATTTATGTAGGTATGTATGTTTGTATGTATGTACATACCATGTGCATGCCTGATGCCCAAGGAGGTGAGAAGACGGAACCAGAGTCCCTGGAATTGGAGTTACAGATAGTTATGAGCCACCATGTGATTGCTGCAATCCAAAGCAGGGTCCTCTGCAAGAGCAGCAATTGTTCTTAACCTCTGAGCCACCTCTCTAGCCCCTTTATATTATTTCTTAAATTGTCTTGAGCCGACAGCTTTTTTGTTTGTTTGTTTGTTTGTAGGAAGGGTTTCTCTGTGGCTTTAGAGGCTGTGCAGGAACTAGCTCTTGTTGACCAGGCTGGTCTCAAACTCACAGAGATCTGCCTGCCTCTGCCTCCCAAGTACGGGTATTAAAGGTGTGTGCCACCACCACCCGGCCTTGGGTTTTGTTTTTAAGGCAGGATATTACTATATAGCCCCAGTTGGTCAGCAGCTCTCTATGTAGATCAGGCTGATCCTGAACTCAGAATGATCCCCCCTCATTGCCCCCTAATTGCTGGGATTAAAGGCGTGCACCACCACCACCAAGCCAGAGCAGACAACTTTCTTGAAGCCCTTTTTGGTTTTGGTTTTGCTGTTCAAATGATTGACAGGCCCATTTGTATCAACTTCTAAGGGGCAAAGCAGCATAATTTCTTTGTTCTTTATCAGAAAACCTCAAGCTAGATAGTAATTTTAGGATCTTTTTTACAGTTTAAAACAAGAACGACAAGCAAGCCTCAGCCCAGGACCAGAGATGTCATCGATTTGGGAAGCCAATTGGGAGTTCCAGCAGTGTGAAAGACCCTGGGGAGCTGAATATGATGTAATGTATTTTCCTGCTAGGCAGACAACAAGGAATTCTTCAGACTTGGAAGAGTCAGCTGATGGAATGATTTTAGCACCTGAAGATCTGAGTTACCAAATATACGATGTTTCAGGAGAAAGCAGCTCAACAATTTCTACAGAAGATTTAAAAGATTGTCTGAAAAAACAATTAGAGTTCTGTTTCTCCCGAGAAAATTTATCAAAGGATCTTTACTTGACATCTCAAATGGATGGTAATCAGTTCATTCCAATATCGACAGTTGCCAACCTGGAGGAAATAAAAAAACTGACCACAGATCAAGATTTAATTCTTGAAGTGCTGAGATCTTCTCCTCTAGTACAAGTTGATGAAAAGGGAGAGAAGGTGAGACCAAGTCATAAGCGTTGTATTGTAATTCTCAGAGAAATTCCTGAAACAACACCAGTAGAGGAAGTTAAAGCTTTGTTTAAAAATGGAAACTGCCCCAAAGTGATAAGCTGTGAATTCGCACAAAACAGCACCTGGTATATCACGTTCCAGTCAGACACAGATGCACAACAGGCTTTTCAATATTTAAGGGAAGAAGTTAAAACGTTTCAGGGCAAGCCAATCTTGGCAAGGATAAAAGCCACTGCTATATTTTTGGCTAAGAATGATTATCCATTAATGGATTCTAGTATGTATACTCAACCCATTCAGACGCCAACTCAATATCCCCCACCAGTCTTTATGCAGCCAGTGTATTACACTCATCAGCAGTACCCAGGGTATAGTACTGTGCCTCAGTCTTGGGTTCCAAGTCCTGCACCTTACTATGTAACACTGCCGGCTCCTTTTCACACTGGTAGTTTTGTGAATGGCTTTACCTCACCAGGATCGTATGAAACAAATGATATTGCTATTAATATTTGCCCACCATTCCAAAACAATCCTTGGAAGCCTCATTTTAGGTCATCCCGTGGTTCAGAACACTCAACAGAAGGATCTGTATCATTAGGGGATGGACCAGTGAGCAGATCTAGTTCAAGGAACTTTCACTCTGAACAACATAACCCTACAGTAACAGGGAATCAAAAACAAACTTATCTTTCAAAGGATGCTCCCATTTTAGAGATGGATCAGAAGAGGGACTTTGGTAGAGGCAGGAGAACTCTTTTCAGAGGTGGAAGACAAAGAGAAGCTGACAAGATCGAAAGACCCCAGCCTTCAACAACTGAAGCAAAGGCTTCAACACCAAAGTTTGACTTAGTAGCTACAAATGTTCCTCCTTTTCCTGGATGTTCATCAAGAAGGCCAGATGAACTTGTGTTGGATAATAGAATGTCTGATGTCATTAAAGATGTCAAGAAAGAAAAGGATACTGAAGAAGTGAGTGTTAGTTTCCCAGTGCATTCAGAGGATGAACAGAAAGACTGTGCTTCTGCCCAGCAACTCAGCTTAAATCCCAGTCCTTCATGTAAAGCCGAGCTTCCTGCAGTAAGCACAACTCAGCAAGAGGAGAATCAAAGGGAGCATTCCTCACTTCGAAAGGATGTTATCAACCAGATCACTGTACCAGTTTCTTCTGCAGCTACTTCAAAGCCATCAAGGCCACACACTGCTTCACCTTGCAGTAGTAAGGTAAACACACACACAGCTGTGCTACAGGAACCTCAAAAGTTAACTTACACTGAAGTGTGTTGGAAGCCTCCTAAAGAACCAGCTTCAGTTCCTGTACAAACGCTAAGGGAAATGCCTTCTAATGTGGCAACACCCACCAGAAAGGAAGAATGGAGCGCCCAAGAAGCCTGTTGAAAAAACACAAGAGAAACCTGAAACAAGGGCTAGTAAGTATCATTCTGTCTTTCGAGGCAATACCATTCCCCGTGGAGCAGCTAGAAAAATCAGGGATCAGAGATGCCAGTTTAGCCATAGGGCTACACCTCAGGGAGTGACTCAATGTTAAGGGAAAGAGCAGTTCGTGCCACCCAGATCACCAAAACAAAAGCAAAACATAACAAAAACTACTCAGAAACTTGTCTCTTCCCGCTAAACTTGAGCCTATATTGAACTGTTTTGAAGGGAGGAAGTAGCCAGGAAAGATGGGAAGTATGTCCTTAAATATGATGGATTTTGGAATTTTAAGACGAGCCCAAAATTCATCTCTAAGTGATTTTCAAATGCTGGATGTTTCCAATCAGTATAAATATATATAAATATAAATAAATAAATATATATATATATGTATGTATATGTATATATGTATATATGTAAATATAATTATTCTATTCTTGTTTTTTATTTTAATTTGCAGGCATTTCTGCCTGGAATATATTTTGAGTGTTCAGATTTAGCTTGGGAGAGGAAACAAAAATATTATACATCTTTCAGTATAGGAGATGACGGAGTGAGAGAAAAATAAGAAACATTTCTATAAAAATTAGAAATTACTTTTTTTTTTTTGGTTTTTGAGACAGGGTTTCTTTGTGTAGCTTTGGAGCCGATCCTGGCACTCGCTCTGGAGAACAGGCTGGCCTCAAACTCGCCGAGATCCGCCTTCCTCAAACTCCCGAGTGCTGGGATTAAAGGCGTGGGCCACCAAGGCCCTGTAGAAATTCCTTTTTTTAATCTATTAAAAGTTTTGCTTGAAAAATGCCATCTCTGACAAATGGCCTTGTGTTGCAGAACAGGTCAGTAGATGAGGTGTCTGTTCTGGGTGTGTGTGTGTGCAAAGTGATTGAAGCCAGATCTGTTGTGCTGTTAGTAAATGATTTGAAAACTGAATGTAATACTTGAGTATATCTTTTTGTAGTTTGTAATTTAGTTTGTTTTTTGACATTACTAATAATGTATTGCAAAGCGGATAGGAGGGGGAGAGTTCCGGGGAGGGAGAGGGAGAAGGCATTGACATGTGAAGCAAGCTTGTTCCTAATTTTAACTAATAAAACAAAACAAAACAAAAATATTGTATTGTACTGATCTAGCTATTAAGCTCTGATTGAGTGTGAATCTGTAAGTACCAATCAGTCTGATATTCAAGAAAAGGATGGAGATGATTCAAAAGAAATTGAGAAATTCTGTTCTAGACCTGAATACTGGATAGGTCAAATAGATTTCAGAGGTTCATACTGTCTGTGGCTTTTTTTTTAAATCCTCTTTAAAATGGGAGACAATTTCTTTTTACTTGTTTGTTAGTCTCTATTCTTTGATTCTTCACATCCAGAACCAAAATAACCAACGATTTCCTGGATTGTGGTTTCTCACTACTTTGACCAGCTTAATCAAATCATTTATCTAACCTAAACGTTATAATGGATTATTGAAAAATTTTATTCTTCTATCAAAGAAATTAGCATTTCGGTCCCAGGATGGTACTGGCTTGCCATCAATTCATTTGTATTGGTGTTAAATAAGAAAAGTGCTTCTAGATTGGGAGTCATACACATCTTCATCTCAGCTTCAGAGGCAAAGACAGGTAGATCTAAATTCTAGGCCCACTTGGTTTACATGAGATTCAGTCCATCCAGAACTACCTAGTGAGAGACCCTGCCTCAAAAAAAAAAGAATGATTAAGCAATGTAACTGACTTTTTAAAATGATATAAAAGAGAAAAATTTAAAATTAATTTGGGGAGGCTTCTTTTTCTTTTTACAGTGTTTGCCGTCTTTTCCCCTCCCCACCTAGAAATACAGTTTGGGATTCACTGACTAAAAACAGCAAGTCAAGAAATTTTTGAGATAAAGTGAGAAAAATGGATGCGAATAAAGTTATAGTTGTCATATGTTAAATAGGCAAGTTTACATACTGATATTTATAAAACAGCTCAAATATGAAAAACCATGTTGCATCAATCTATTAGAAGTCATGCCATTTTTATAGTTGTATGTAGGGTGGTGATTTATTTTTCTGCTTAGGGATAGTTACAGTAATAAGAACTGGCCCTTACATTATTGAGTTATGTTTATACAAATTAAAACTGGACACTGGAAAACACCATTGTGACATAAATATCATAGTAATATATTTAAAATGAATGTAAATGGAAGTTAAAATTCTGTTACTATGAAACTGATCTTTCAACTCCTAAGTGTCAGAGGTTTGTGTTACTGGTTAATTCTTAAGAGCTTTGAAAACACTGCATAATTTCTGTAATCCGCAATTATCATTTCTTTGTAATTTATTCTGCTTGGCAAGCGCTTTTGGTTTGGTGGGTTGGTAATGTGGTATATTTGCTCAGTTTTAAAGGATTAGTTCTACATACTGTTTTTTTTTAATCATTTACTAGAAGAGACATACAATAAAACTACCTGTACTAAAATTTGGGAGAACTTTAGATCCATTAAAAAGTATTTATACTCAACTGTTAGCTACATCTATGATAAAAATTGTTTATTCTCATTATTTAGAAATGATAAACATTTAAAGTGTTAACACCCTCTGAATGCAGTGGATTAATAGAATAAACATTTTCCAAAAAAAAAAAAAGATATCATGGATTCTATTCTTTTGACCAATAATCAAAGTCTTGGGGTTTCAATTCCTGTCTTAACAAGTTATTGATTATGAGGGAGGGACCCCTCTTCAATAAAGACCTTCAAAGCTTCTAAAAAACCTACCTAGCTCCCTAAGAGGTCGAACACTTAAGTTTATATCCAACCCATATCCTTTTGAAAAGAGAAATAAGTTGTTATCAAGACTAGGGAGATGGCTCAGTGGGTAAGGGCTCTTGCTCAGCAAGCATAAAGACCTGAGTTCAAACGCAAACACTCACATAAAAATGCTAGGCATGATTGGGTGGTGGTGGTGCACACCTTTAATCCCAGCACTCGGGAGGCAGAGGCAGGCAGGTCTCTGAGTTCAAGACCAGCCTGGTCTACAAGAGCTAGTTCTAGGACAGCCTCCAAAGTCACAGAGAAACCCTGTCTCGAAAATGAAGGATAATCTACAATATGTTTTTTTCTTCTGTTCTTCAAAGTGTTCCATAGAGTGACAGATTGGTTTCATAAAACACACACACACACACACACACACACACACACACACACACACACTCACAAAAGATACTGTTCTGCTTTCCTTTCTGTGATAAACACCATGACCAAAAGCAACTTGAGTTCAGAAAGGTTTATTTGGGTTATGCTTCCAGGTAATTATCATTATAAAGGGAAGCCAAGGTCAGAACATGGAGACAAGAACAGAATGAGAGGCAATGGAGTAACAAGTTTACTGGCTTTCTCTCTTTGACATGTATTCAGTTACTTTTCTTATATACCCCAGGCCCACCTGCTTAGGAATGGTACTGCCCACAGTGGACTAAGCCCTTCTTCTTCAATTTATGTCAAGAAAATAACCCATGAATATGTATACAGGATAATCTGATAAATGCAGTTCTTAAATTCAAGTTCCCTTTTTCCAGCTGTGTGAAGTTAACAACCAAGAATAGCATCATAGGTGACATTTCTTGAGACAAATCTTATTTCAGTGATCTATCCTTTCTGGTAGATGAGGAAGTAGGAACTAAAGGTTTATTCTTATCTGCAATCACACCAGTAGGGCAGATACTAGGTCTCCTGACAGCAAGTGCCTCGACCTTGTTGACTTTGGACCCGAAGTTATAGTCCAGTGTTGACACCAGATTCTAGCACCCCTTTGCTCCCAACTTGTTTGGGGAGTTTGAAGGTAAGCATTTCTGTTTGTGTCTCTGTTGTTGTCTTTGTTTCTTGACTTAATAAATCATGGGGATCTTAGTACTCAGTTATTTCAAGAGCAAAGAGGGATGTCTGGGGACAAGTCCTTAGTTTGCTGTTTGTTGTTATGATAAACACCAGAACAAACAGCAGCTTGGTGGAGAGGGTTTATTTCAGTGTATGATTCCTGGTCACAGTCCAACCTTCACAGAATTCAGACAGAAAC
Source organism: Cricetulus griseus (assembly GCF_003668045.3). Classification (NCBI taxonomy): domain Eukaryota; kingdom Metazoa; phylum Chordata; class Mammalia; order Rodentia; family Cricetidae; genus Cricetulus; species Cricetulus griseus. The sequence goes on along the minus strand of NC_048596.1, from coordinate 191,014,111 downwards.
TTAGTGAGCTGGAGCATAAACCATAGAAGGCATTGCTCACTGGATTGCTCTATCTGGCTTATGCTCAGCCAGATTCTTATGTAATCTAGGACCTCTTCACAGAGGTGCTGCCACCCACAGAGGACTGGCCTTCCCACATCAGTCAAGGTAATGCCCCTATAGACATAGCCTCAGGTTAATCCTATCTGTATAATTTCTCATTAGAGACCTTCTCTTCCCAGATTGTTATAAACTATGTCAAGTTGACAATAAAAAACTAAGCAGGACAAATATTGGCCAACCTCTGTGTCTTAGTTTCTTTTCTATTGCTACAACAAAACAAGACAGCCAAGGCAAATTATAAAATAAAGCATTTAATTTGGGCTTTATGGTTTCAGATCGTTAGAGTCTGTGGTGGTGGAGCAAAGGCACAGGAACAGGTGAGAGTTCACATCTTGCACACAAGCAGAAGGCAGAGAGCACACTGAGAATGGCATGAGGCTTTTGTAACCCCAAAGCTTCCCCCAGTGACATACCTCCTCCAACAATGCCATACCTTGTAAATCTCAACCAAAGTGCCATTAAATGGGTACCAAGTGTTTTAATGCTCTAGACTATGGGGGACATTCATCTTTCAAACCACTACAAAAGTGTGGTGGTTTGAATGAGGATGCCCCTCATATACTTGAAAACTTGGTTCACAGTTGGTGGAACTATTTGGGAAGGATTAGAAGATGTAGCTTTATTTGAGGAGGTGTGTCACTGGCAGTAGGCTTTGAAGTTTCAAAGTTTCACACCACTTGCAGTGTGCTTTCTCTGTTTCACACCTGTAGCTAAGGATGCTGAAACAACACTAATGCTAATAATTGCCTACTTTTGACTTTTTGTAATGTCCTGAGGAAAAATCACCATTTTATCTTTTCTTGCCTCACTCTGTACTACAGAATATCCTAGGAAGCAGTATGTATCACAGGCTGGCTTTCACCTTGTAATTCTCCTGCCTTTCCTCTTGAACACTGGGATTACAGGTGTGAGCCACCATGCTCACATTGATACTGTTTGTGTGTACCTGCTTATGTGTTTATGTACCACTCTCATGCAAGAGCCCATGGAGACCAGTATAGAATATATAGCCACCTATAACACATATAGACACATATGTCTGTCACATATAGACAACTGTGATCCTCTCTGAGGGTGCTAGGAATCAAACCTAGGTGCCCTGCAAGAGTAGCAAGCACTCTTAACTGCTAAATTCATCTGTCTTGTCCCCCATCGTAACTTTCTAACCTAAGTATTTAATATCATAAATTTTCTCTCTAAAGGTTGCTTCATTTTATCTCATGAAGTTTGATATGTTTCATTTTCATTTTACTTTTTTAAATATTTTTTTATTTCTCCAAACCTGTTTTACCTGTTGTTTATGGAGAAATATGTTATTTAATTTCCTAATATTTAGGGATTTTATAACAATTGTTCTGTCATTACTTCCTAATTTTGATGTGGGAATGTCCTATTCATTGTAATAAAATCTCTGAGTAGAAAGTTCCCCATGATTTATCACGTCAAGAAAGGAAGACAAAAATAGAGACTCAAACAGAAATGCTTACCTTCAAACTCCCCAAACAACTGGTGAGCAAAGGGGAGCTAGAATCTGGTATCAGAGATTGGACTATAACATCAGGTCCAAAGTCAGCAAGGTCAAGACATTGCTTTCAGGAGACCTAGGATCTGCCCTACTGGTGTGATTGCAGATAAGAGTAAACTTTTAGTTCCTACTTCCTTATCTACCAGTGAGGACAGATCACTGAAATAAGATTTGGCTCAAGAAATATCACCTGTGATGACTACTCTTCTCCACTTCACACAGTTGGAAAATGGGAACTTGAATTTAAGAACTGCTTCTATCAGATTATCCTGTAAGCATATTCATGGGTTATTTTCTTGACTGTGAATTGATGAAGAAGGGCTTAGTCCACTGTGGGTATTACCATTCCTAAGCAGGTGGGCCTTGGGTGTATAAGAATAGTAACCTAATAAAACTCAAAGAGAGAAAGCCATGGCCTCTCATTCAGTTCTTGTCTCCAAGATCTGACCCTGGCTTCCCTTGATAATGATAATTACCTGGAAGCATAACCCAAATAAACCTTTCTGACTTCAGTTTGCTTTTGGTCATGGTGTTTATCACAGTACAGAAAGCAAAACAGAACATATCTTTTGGGCGCCCTTGTGTGTGTGTGTGTGTGTGTGTGTGTGTGTGTGTGTGTGTGTGTGTGTTATGAAACCAATTTATCACACTTGGAACACTTTGCAAAACAGAAGGATACAACACATTGCAGATTATCCTTCATTTGGGTCTTTTTTATTCATTTATTCAATATCTTCATCCAACAGTGACTATTTAAGTTTATCAACACCCACAGGAAGCAGGGGAGATGATGTCAGACCCATTTAGATGCCAATATCTCATGCTTTCCTTCACTTACATCTCTAGTACTTTTTCTGTCTTGTTCACAATGTTTTCCTACAAGTTCCATATTATTCCTCTATGTGTGTGAGTGCATTTTGTAATGTGTTTATGGCTGACATTTTACTTGAGGATCCTAACATTAATTTTTTGTGTTTATTTACTATTAAAATCTTTTATTTGCTTTCTAAAGTTTTAAAATAATCACTGTGACTAAAATCAGCTTGAGGAAGAAAGAGTTTATTTCATAGTGCAGCTTAAATTATATCATGAAGAGAAGTGGGGGGGTGCTGGAGAGATGGCTTAGTTGTAAGAGAGCTTGCTGCTTTCCCAGAGGTCCCAGATTCTGTTCTGAGCACCCACAGGAGGTGGCTCAACACCACCTGTAATTCCAGCTCCGGGGCATCTCCTACCCTCTTCTCACCTTCACAGGCACCTGTACACATGTGACATACACACATCTAAAATTTGAAAACAAATAAGGGAAGTCAGGGCAGGAACTCAAGGTAGGAATCTGGAGGCAGGAACTGAAGTAGAGGCCAAGTAAGAGTGCTGCTTCCTGGCTTGCTCTACAAGGTAGGAAGGGCTTGCTTTCTTTGTACAACTTAAGACCATCTGCCCAGGAGTAGAACCACCAATGGTAGATTATGCCGTCCCACATTAATCAAATAATTAAGAAAATGCCCTGCAGACTTGCTCATAGGCCAGTCTTATGGAGACATTTTCTCAGTTAAGGTTCCTATTCCCAGATGACCTAGCTTGTCTTAAGCTGAAAAATGAAATGCCAGCACAGTTCCAAAAATCCCATAGGTAAAGCACAGCAAATTTTATTGATAAGCAGGTTGAGCAAGTACATTTTATTGCTTAATGGCAGGGATACAGATTTTTTTTACTGCTTGTATAACTCTGCAGGAGGCACTTTGTGAATTTTGTAAGCTTCAGAGAATTGCTGAGATTTGCTGTTGTTTACTTCCTGAGTCTTAAGGAGTTTTAGTACAGGATAGGGTTTTTCAATTCCTGAAGAAATTCACTAGACATGCTCTTTTTTTTCCTGTAGCTCTTATCATGATATGTCCTAAGTCTTGAAGAGGAAGATATAAGTGTCTGAAGATTTTTCCTCTATTTATGACTAGGCATTGGGCCATTATGCCACATCCATTGCCCTGTGTTATTCAGGAGCTGGACTGTTCTCTGTTATCTGTCTCTGCAGTATGCCTCTCATTTCAAGAAAGGAGTTTTATTCCATCATTGAAGAAGAATGACCAAGACAGTCTTCTAGGAACAAAAAGCATAAATGTTGAGAACATTGTTTGAGAAGCACAGTAAGTCCACTTAACAAAATAATAATAGCACATGATTCCCCACTGATGCCTCAAACTTCCCCAGTCATGGGGTTTCAATCAGGTTACAATACTAGACACAAATTCCTTCCTGTGGAATGGGCCTCACATCCAATCAGAAAGAAGTTGAATATACCCATAAAAATCTTGTCACTATTGCATGAGTGGACACAACTCATCCAATAGATAGGTAGTTAGCACATAGACTCTTTTTATCTCCCTTCTATGCAAATGCTCCTTCCCCTCCTGGTAAATCGTGTGTTGCCACAAAATCCAGGCAGTGAGGCCAGAGTAGCTTTCATCATCACATGTATTTCTGTATCAGCTAAGCAGTCTGTGGACAATGATTCAGTCCATACTCATAATAACCTAGAGAGGCATTATATAATGCACCTCTACAAAAGAGAAAATGAGCCCTGAAGAAGTTCATCTGCCCCAGTTAACCTGGAAAGTTTTCTAGTAACTAATCACTAAAGGATCCTTGATGTGTACCTGGATTTGTCTGCCCTTAGCACAGAACAAGCTTTCTGCACTTATGTGGGGTCTATGGTGCAGATACTCTCAGTCCCCGTTAATACTACAACTGCCAAAAAAACGGAGAAAACTTCTCCTGATGAGCTGGCAGTTCAAGCAATCACAGGCTATTGATTAAGACAAAATCACATTATTCAGAGAGCTACCAGCTTGAGATGGCCTCCCTGTCTAGTTTGCTGGTGGTTATTCAGCCATTCAGAGCTTCTGGTATCTTAATTTTGTGGTTTGGCCTTGGAGTGCTACAAAGATCATTAAGTTAGAAATACTTAAAAAATAAAACAACAAAAACAAACCCAGGACCTTATTTTGTAGCCTTGACTAGCCTGGAACTTGCTACATTGACCAGGCTGTCCTCAAACTCAGAGACCTGTCTGTTTCTATCTTTCCAGTACTGGAATTAAAGATGTTCACCACCAAGTCCAGCAAAAATCACTTTCTAAACATAGACAATTTCTAATAAATACCAACATCTCTAGATGAATTAATCAGGATATGCATAAAGACACATGGAATTTATACACATTCACCTATGCCCTTGGCATTGTTAAAGCTACACTGAGACTCCAATCAAGTCTTGGCCATTACTGGCTCATTGCTAACATAATAATCTTAATGTGACCATTGACTTTTCCTCCCTAGCAAAAGAGCAGGTTCAGTATTAAACATTTTCTGCAAGTCTGGTACCATAGAGAACTCACTGCATTACACACACACATAAATAGAGAAGGCTTTTTTTGTAAATATGGAATACAGAAGAAATGTTTTTATAGGAAAAGTGGTCACCAAAGATAGAAGAAAGAATGAGCATGCATATTTAATTGGGGGTTTCTGGCTAGAAGAGTTATCTCAGATGGTAAAGTGCTTGCTGTACAAGTACAAGGACATTAGTTCAAATCCCCAAAGGAAAATCATCAAGGTGGTATATGCCTGTCACTCCAATACCTACTGGGTAGAGACAGGTGGATCCAACTACTCCCAGGCAAGTTAGTTTAGTGAAAAAGTGAATTCGAGGTTTATTGAGAGACTGTCTCAAAAAATGAATTGGAGACGTTATTGAGGAAGACATCCCAAGAGCAACCTGCTTATACAGGGCAAAAACAAACTTGGAGGAAAAGGTTTTGTTTTATCATAGACCTGATAGTTTATAGTCTATCTCTGAAGAAAGCCAAGGCAGGACCTGGAGCAACCCAAAGTGCAGAAATGCTGCTTTTGGCTTGTTCTCCATGGTTAGCTCAGCCTATTTTTCTACAAATAGAACAGGACCACCTGCCCAAGTGTAGCACCACCTGAAGTAGGCTGGATATTCTCACATTAATTATAAATCAAGAAAATGCCCAACAGACATGCCCACAGGCCAACCAATATTATCATAAATAGCTAGGCATGCTGGTAAGAATTCTTGGGATCTGCCACTCACCTCAATGCTCCAGTTACAGGCATTCTGATGTTCAGTCATGCCTAGATTTTTTATGTGGTAGCTTGGGATTTGAACTCAGGTCTTTATGCTTGCTGAGCCAGAGCCCTTACCCACTGAGCCATCTCCCTAGTTTTCATAGCAAATTATTGCTCTCTTCAGAGGATATGGGTTGGATATAAAATTAAGTGGTTGACTTCATAGGGACCTAGATAGGTTTTAGCAGTTTTGTAGGCTATTGAAGAAGGGTCCCTCCCTCATAATCAGAAACTTGTTAAGCCAGAAATTGAAACCCCAAGGCTTTGATTATTGGGCAAAAGAACAGAATCCATGACACTTTTTTTCTTTTTGCAAAATGTTTATTCTATAAATGCACTGCATTCAGAGGGTGTTAACACTTTAAATGTTTATCGTTTCTAAGTAATGAGAATAAACATTTTTTATCAGAAATGTAGCTAACAATTGATTATTAATATGTTTTAATAGATCTAAAGTTCTCACAAATTTTAGTACAGGTAGTTTTATTGTATGTTTCATCTAGTAAATGATTAAAATTAACAGTATGTAGAACTAATTGTTTCCAACTGAGCAAATATACCATGTTACCAAACCAACCCAAAAGTGCTTGGCAAGCTGAATCAATTAGAAAGACGTAATAATTGGGGTTACAGGAATTGTCAGTGTTTTCAAAGTTCTTCAGAATTACCCAGAAAAACAAATCTCTGACACTTAGGTGTTGGAAGATCAGTTTCACAGTAATATAAATTAATTTGCATTTACATTCATTTTAAATATATTGCTATGATATTGACCTCACATTGGTGTTTCCAGTGTGCACAATTTACAGTTTCAAGATTTACATATGTAACTCACTAATGTACGGGATGGTCATTACCTCTGTAACTAAACCTAAGCAGAAAAAGAAACCACTACCCTACATACAACTATAAAAATGGTATGACTTCTAATAGATGAATGCAACACGGCTTTTCATATTTGAACTGTTTTCTAAATACCAGTATGTAAACTTGCATATTTAATATATGAAAGCTATCACTTTATTCACTGAGAAATTATGCATTTATTTTGCTCAACCATCTCTCTCAATTTATCTCAACAATTTCTTGACTTGCTGTTTGAGTCAGTGAATCATAAACTGTATTTCTTGGTGGGGAGGGGAAAAGAAGACAAACACTGTATGAGAAAATAAATCTTCCCAAATTAATTCTTACATTTTTCCCTTTTATATCATTTTAAAAAGTCAGTCACATAGCTAAATCTTTCTTTTTTTTTTTTTTTTTTTTTTGAGACACGGACTCTCATTAGGTAGTTCTGGATGGACTGAATCTCATGTAAACCAGGTGGGCCTAGAATTTAGATCCATCTGCCTTTGCCTATAAAGCTGGATGAAGATGTGTATGACTCCCAATCTAGAAGCACTTTTATGTTTTTAACACCAATACAAATAAATTAATGGCAAACTAGTACCATCCTGCATCCTAAAATTCTAATCCATCCTAAAATTCTAATTTTCTTGATAGAAGAATAAAATTTTTCAATAATCCATTATAATGGTTAGGTTAGATCTATGATTTGATTAAGTTGGTCAAAGTAGTGAGAAATCACAATCCAGGAAATGGTGTGTTATTTTGGTTGTAGAGGTGAAGACTCAAAGAACAGAGATTAACAAACCAGTAAAACAATGTGTCTAGTCACAGGGCAGTTTGAACCTCTGAAATCTATTTAACCTATCCATTATTCAGGTCTGGAACAGAATTTGTCAATTTCTTTTGGATCATCTCTATCCTTTTCTTGAATATCAGACTGATCAGTACTCAGAGCTTCACACCCAATCAGAGCTTAATAGCTAGCTCAGTACAATACAACATTTTGTTTTGTTTTGTTTTTTTATTAGTTTAAAATTAGGAACAATCTTGGTTCACATGGCAATCCCTTCTCCCTCTCCCTCCCCTCCGCTGCATGCCCTTCCCATCAACTTTACAATACAGTATTAGTAATTTCAAAAATCAAACTAAATTCCAAACTACAAAAAGATGTACTCAAGTATTACATTCAGGTTTCAAATCATTTACTAACATGACAAAAGATTTGGCTTCAATCACTTTGTCCATAGTCACACCCAGAACAGACACCTCTTCTACTGACCTGCTCTTCAACACAAGGCCATTCGTCAGAGATGGCAGTTTTCAAGCCAAACATTTAATAGAATAAAAAAAATTAATTTCTAATTTTTACAGAAATGGTTCTTCAAAAACTTTATTCTCCGACTCCCTCATCTCCTATACTGAAGGATGTATAATATTTTTTGTTTTCTTTCCCAAACTAAATCTGAACCATCAAAATTGATCCCAGGCAGAAATCCCTGCAAATTAACATCAAAAGCAAAAATAGAACAATTATATTTAATATATGCGTATATATAAATATTTATATATATTTATACTCATTGGAAATATCCAACAGTTGAAAATCACTTTGAGTTGAAGTTTGGGAATGTCTTAAAATTCCAAAATATATCATATATAAGGACATACTTCCCATCTTTCCTGGCTACTTCCTCCCTTCAAAACAGTTCAATATAGGCTCAAGTTTAGTGGGAAGAGACAAGTTTCTGAGTAGTTTTTGTTATGTTTTGCTTTTGTTTTGGTGATCTGGGCGGGACAAACCGCTTTTTCCCTTTACTTTGAGACACTCCCTGAGGTTTAGCCCTATGGCTAAACTGGCGTCTCTGTTCCCTGATTTTTCTAGCTGCTACTTGGGGAATGGTATTGCCTCGAAAGACAGAATGATACTTACTAGCCCTTTTTTCAGGTTTCTCTTGTGTTTTCTCAACAGGCTTCTTGGGCACTCATTCTTTTCCTTTCTGTTGGGAGTTGCCACATTAGAAGGCATTTCCCTTAGCGGTTGTACAGGAACTGAAGCTGTTTTTTTTAGGATGCTTCCAACACACTTCAGTGTAAGTTAACTTTCGAGGTTCCTGTAGACTCACAGCTGTGGGTGTGTTTACCTTACTACAGCAAGGTGAAGCAGTGTGTGGCCTTGATGGCTTTGCAGTAGCTGGGGAGGAAATTGGGACAGTCATCTGGTTGATAACATCCTTTGGAGGTGAGGAATCCTCCCTTTGATCCTCCTCTTGCTGAGTTGTGCTTAATGCAGGAAGCTCAGCAGTGCAAGAAGGACTGAGATTTAAACTGAGTTGCTGGACAGAAGCAAAGTCTTTCCGTTCATCCTCTGAGCACTGGGAAACTAACACTCACTTCTTCACTATCCTTTTCTTTCTTGACATCTTTAATGACATCAGACATTCTATTCTCCAACACAAGTTCATCTGGCATTCTTGATGAACTTCCAGGAAAAGGAGGAACATTTGTAGCTACTAAGTCAAACTTTGGTGTTGAAGCCTTTGCTTCAGTTGATGAACTAGATCTGCTCAGTGGTCCATCCCCCAATGATACAGATCCTTCTTTTGAGTGTTCTGAACCACAGTATGACCTAAAATGAGGCTTCCAAGGATTGTTTTGGAATGGTGGGCAAATATTAATAGCAATATCATTTGTTTCATACGATCCTGGTGAGGTAAAGCCATTCACAAAACTACCAGTGTGAAAAGGAGCCTGTACTGTTACACAGTAAGGTGCAGGACTTGGAAACCAAGACTGAGGCACAGTACTATATCCTGAGTACTGCTGATGAGTGTAATACACTGGCTGCATAAAGACTGGTGAGGGATATTGAGTTGACATCTGAATGGGTTGAGTAAACATACTAAAATCCATTAATGGATAATCATTCTTAGCCAAAAATATAGCAGTGGCTTTTATTCTTGCCATGAATGGCTTGCCCTGAAACGTTTTAACTTCTTCTCTTAAATATTGAAAAGCCTGTTGTGCATCTGTGTCTGACTGGAAAGTGATATACCAAGTGCTGTTTTGTGCGAATTCACAGCTTATCACTTTGGGGCAGTTTCCATTGTTAAACAAAGCTTTTACCTCCACTAATGGTGTTGTTTCAGGAATTTCTCTGAGAATTACAATACAACGCTTATGACTTGGTCTCACCTTCTCTCCCTTTTCATCAACTTGTACTAGAGGAGAAGATCTCAACACTTCAAGAATTAAATCTTGATCTGGGGTCAGTTTTTTTTTATTTCCTCCAGGTTGGCAACTGTCGATATTGGAATGAACTGATTACCATCCATTTGAGATGTCAAGTAAAGATCCTTTGATAAATTTTCTCAGGAGAAACAGAACTCTAATTGTTTTTTCAAACATTCTTTTAAATCTTCTGTAGAAATTGTTGAGCTGCTTTCTCCAGATGCATCGTTTATTTGGTAATGCAGATCTTCAGGTCCTGAAATCATTCCATCATCTTTCTCCTCCATGTCTGAAGTATTCCTTGTGGACTCCCAAGCTAGAGAATACATTACTTCATATTCCTTGCATATATCTTCTGAATTTTCTGTATTACCCTCAGGAAAAAATCCAGATGTGGCTGCGTTTTCATGCCAGAAACTTTCATTCAGAGGAGTGCCATCTGGATTTCCAGAATGAATTTCTTGCCATACTTTGGCATTAGCATTTAAACCAGTACTTTTATGTATTACCGGCTCCACGCAGAGTGACTTCTCTGCGTCCTCCCTGCAGGATCATTCAGGCTGCTGCTGCAACTACCTATTGACTCCCTGAATCAATGACATCTTCTCTCTTGCCCTGGGCTGAGGCTTGCTTGTCGTTGTTGTGGTCTTAAACTGTAAAAAAGACCCTAAAATTACTATCTCGGTTGAGGCTTTCGGATAAAGAACAAAGAAATTATGCTGTTTTGCCCCTTAGGGGTTGATCCAATATGGGCCTGTCAATCATTTGAACAGCAAAAACAAAAATAAAAAAGGGCTTCAAGAAAGCTGTCTGCTCTGGCTCCGTAATGGTGGTACACGCCTTTAATCCCAGTACAAGGTAGGCAGAGAAAAGGGAAATCTCTGTGTTTTAAAGATCAGCTAGAGACCAACCGGGGCTACATAATAATAACCTGCCTTCAAAGAAGTCCCAAGGCCCAGCTGTGGTGGTGCACACCTAAATTCCCAGGACTCAGGAGGCAGAGGCAGGCTGATCTCTTTGAGTTCAAGACCAGCCTGGTTGACATGAGCTAGTTCGAGGACAGCATCCACAGGCTCAGTCAACTAGGCAACCCCTTCCTGGAACTTTTACTCATGAACTCTTTTTTTTTTTTTTGAGACAGGATTTCTCTGTGTAGCTTTGGAGCCTCTCCTTGCTCTGGAGACCAGGCTGGCTTTGAACTCAGAGAGATCCGCCTGCCTCTGCCTCCCGAGTGCTGGGATTAAAGGAGTGAGCCACCAACGCCCAGCACTCATGAACTCTTTACCCTGCCAAACATCCTGTTGGTGGTTTCCTAATATCCTGCCTATACTAACACCTTGTGCACAAACAACCCATTTTGCCCCTCCCCAATCTTGACTATATAAGCTAGCCTGAAAAAAGTAAAGTTTGTCACTTAATCAGAATCCTGTCTTATGGTGATTCTTTTTCCATCTCTTGTCCCCATTCGATATCCCTTACTCTCTTGCCCCATGTTGACATCCTGCAGGTTGGGACAACTGCCTGTCATCAATGGCTAACTAGTGTCTTAGGTGTGTAGCTAATTAGTGGCTTATCTCTGCATTCTGATCCTTAGGCAAGCTTTATTTGTTAGGTTATAAGCACAATATCACTATAATTCCCCTCTTTGCCTTATATAAAAATGAAGGCTATAACTAATAAAAGAAAAACTATCTACAATAAGTACAATAACTAACAATATCTGATAAATACAGGCAATAATTACATCAACATTTTCTAATCCATTTGCATTTGACAAATTCAGAGAAAATACTCCATTATGTATCTTATCTTGGTGAGTTCAAAGTTGTGTACCTAATTTACTTTCAATCAAAACTTGGATTACCATCCCAAACTATCTTTTGATATCTCTCAACCTTGCACACTTTACATCTCTCAGTGCAGTCTAGGCAGTGTGAGTAATAGAGCGGTTTGGAGATTCAATCAAAGGATGGGATGGCCCTTTGTTCTGAGCATTGGTAGTGGCGAGCCACTCTAGTGGCTGTCGGCTTTGTTTCTCTGCCATCAGGCAAGTGTTATTTGTTAGATTACAAACAAAATATCACTACACATACCTCACCACATAGCCCCTAGCTAACATGGTACTCACTATGTAGGCCAGGTTATCTTCAAATTGATAGATATTGTTTGTGTCTACCTTTAGAATGCTGGGATTAAAGGTGTAGCCGCAGTGCCTTGCCACTATCCTTTTTTGTTTGTTTTATTCTTGGCTTTGGTCTTATATAGTCCTGCCACACTCACATTGGGTGTTTTGACTCATGTACACAAATGCTTATGTCTGAGACCGGAAAATAGGAAGTTAGGGAGGAGGATCCAGATATCAACCTATAAATGATTGCAGAAGAGGAAAAAGGGGTCCCTTAAATTACCTGAGCTTCAATCAACCAAAAGGATATGCTCAGAAAAGCCTTGTGAACATGGGATAAGTGGGTACTTTTTTAATGGCCCATGAAAGTTTACTACAGACTTTGTCTTAGCACCTATCCCTTTTTTTCTCTTTTGGAGGAAGACCATAGTTTGAGGCTTATTATTATTATTATTATTATTATTTATTATTATTATTGTTATTATTATTATTATTATTATTATTATTATTATGTCAAAATGGATCAAAGTCCTCAACATAAACCCAGCCACACTGAACCTATTAGCCTATTAGAAGACAAAGAAAATACCCTTGAATTAATTGGTACAGGAGACTGCTTCCTGAACATTACACCAATAGTCCAGACACTGAGATCAACAATTGATAAATGGGACCTCCTGAAACTGAGAAGCTTCTGTAAGGCAAAGGACACTGTCAGCAAGACAAAACGGCAGCCCACAGATTGGGAAAAGTTATTCACCAATCCCACGTTGACAGAGGGATGATCTCCAAAATATACAAAGAAATCAAGAAACTAGTCTGCAAAACACCAAACAATCCAAGTAAAAAATGGGGTACAGAACTAAATAGACAATTCTCAATATAAAAATCTGAAAACCGTCTCTTAGATCAATTATTATAATAGGACATCCTTTAGCTATCAAGGAAGGTAATGGCTTTCCAGGTTGCAGATAGCCCATTGGTTGAATTACCTTATTTATGGCTCTCATGTCTGTCAACATTCTCCGCTTACCTGACTTCATTTTGAAAACAAATACAGGAGAATTCCAAGGGTTGCTAGATTCAGCTATGTTGTCCACTTTCTAGCTATTCCTGTACTAACTTTTCGAAAACCTCTATCTTCTCAGAGGTCATAGGCCATTGTCCCACCCAAACAGGTTCATCTGCAAGCCATTTCAATGGCAGGGCCTTTGGGTCCTCTGAAGGTCCGTCATTTATACCTAGTTACTGTACATCATGGATGGTTGGTAACCGTTTTCCATAGCGTCTTACCAGATCTTTTCTACTATCTAAAGATTGTACATAATTTTATCCAACAATGAAGGTAGATTAATCTGAGTATTCCATTTCTGTAAGAGATCATGAACCAGACATTTATAGCTATATCTGCCACACATGGTTTCATTCTCCCTTTCTGTCTTTGTGGTCCAATGCAGACCACCAAGTTAACACTCTGTTGAACCCTAGATAGAGTTCCAATTCCTAAACATTGTACATTTGCCTCTTTAAGAGGCCATTTCTGAGGCCAAGCCTTTTTGGTAATACTAGTCACATCTGCCCCAGTGTCTCCTAAGCTAGTAATAATTTTGTTATTAATTTTCACTTTCAACTGAGGTCTTTTATCATTAATAGAAGTTTGCAAAAATATGCGTTTCTCATTTTGTCCATTCACATTTGATTCTTCATCACTATTCAAGCTACCATCTAGAGCAGTATCATTTTTCACAATAGGCAAAGAACTAGCTATTCATCCTGTGAGAGACTGTCTTACACTGCTACTGGGAAGGACCTGACTTTTCTCGATGTGGGGGCATCTTGATGTCCCCCTCAGGGTTTCACGGCCTTAACAGGTTTCCTTCATGTCCCTGGTCGATGCAGATTCATTGGTCCAGTGTCTGCCCTTACCACATCTTCTACACAATCCAGAAGGCAGTGGCCTTCCGTATGAGGAATTATTAGAATTTGTTTGTCTACAATTACTCTTAGTTTGTCCCATTCTACCACAGCTGAAACATCTCGGTTCCTGGTGCCTTCGTGGTCTCCTGAGGAAGGCTCTTCCTACCCAAGGTTCTGGTTGATAGTAGTAGTAAACTCTAGCCTCTTGTTACCTATGTTGACCTCTGTAAGGTGCTTCTCCTTGCCAGGCCCTTACTTCATCACCTTAAATACTTTTAATTTCCTGTTCCCATTTTAAACCTTTTGAGATGCCTTCTCCTACCCAAACTCCAGCATCTTTCACATTATAATCAATGTTGGATGCATACAAAACCCATTCTTCTATCAGAGCTTATCTGATCTTTAAAGGCAAAAGTATTCTTTTGCATATTGGGTTTGCATTTTCATAAGCTATTGTATATATAATTGATTGTCTTGTTTATGGATATGTTACCTGTAATTCTACTACCCTAGTTAACCTTTGTAAGAAGTCCTGGAACTGTTCTGTAGTTCCTTGTTCTATTCTGGTATAAGCTTCTAGGCATTCTCTTGGCTCACGAACCTTATCCCAGGCTTCATGCTGCTTTCCTGCATAGAGACATTATATTGTCATCATATTCAGCCTGAACCTGTGGGTCAGCTTAAGACCCTGACCACGAATCTTATCTAGGGGGGGCTCAAAACATTCCTTTCTGCCGTGATGCTCAAGGAGCTTTTCCTCTACCCTTACTAATGCCTTCCAATGGATAGCATGAATTCTCAAGTACAGCTGCTACTAATCTTTCCCAATCTGTGGGTGCCAGCCTGTTAAATGTTGCCCATGAATGTAATAGTTGTTTTATGTATCTGCTATGTAGATCATAGGAGACAACTGATTCTTTATTATTCTTAAGATCCTTCAGCTGTATAGGTTGCCATTGATGAGCCATCTGTCCATGAGGGTGTTTCTTAGAAGCTGGCTTTCCTACCATGGTAGCTGGGTACAATAATGGCGTACAAGTAACAACCTTAGAAGAATAGTCACGACATCTGGGTGGGGTAGAGGCCTGGGGTTGGAGTGATAATGTTTCTGAGGCATCCCAATGATCTTTAAGCCTAGTAATGATATCCTTTTTAAAAGTTTCAATCTCCTCAATCATAAAAGATTCCAAGCATGTTAGTGAACCTGTAATTGCTCTAACTGCTCATCTCCATGTTTTTCTAGGTCTCTAATATGATCATCCTTAGGCAGCATCTGGATGGCATGGAAACTGCCTTCTTGATATTGGAGTCTAGATTCCAGGTCATGATTTGCTGATTTTGAGTCCTTAGCAATCGATTGTATGGACCCATGTAATCTGTCAGCCCTCTACTGTAAATTATCTTCCAACCATTCCAACCTAGACTCAAATTTGTGATCTGCTACCTTGGATGCTTCAATAATTGATTGAATGGCATTGTCCAATTCTTCAAACCTTTCCTGGGTATCTTGGACCTTTGTATCTAATTTCTGGGTAACATTGACTATCTGAGTTTCTACCTGACTACAGATATTCTTTAGCTCATGTAATAAGCAAAAATATTACCCATTTTAGCAAATGATAAATATTCTGCCATAATTTTACCTGATTTCTACTCCAGATGCAGTAACTATCGTTGTCCAGTAGGTGGCACAAGTGTTCAGTGAGTCCCTGGCATTTGGCAGTGATGGGTGGCAGCTGTGGAGAGAGTTCACAAAAGGAGCTGCGCTTATCTTAGAGAGTATATTGCCTTGCGGCTGCAACCACTAAATGAGGGGTGGTTTTAAGGCCACTGCACGAACCCTGCTGAAAGCCAAGACCTACTCCAACACGGTTCAAGGTCTGGAGGCCTCCGGTGCATGTAGGGAGCATACGGTGGTAAAATCATAGGAGGTCGGTGTGAGTCTCCAATCTGGGAGCAGCTCAGCGGCAACGGGTCGGCTGGGAGCCGGGAACACCTGTGAAGAGAGGTACCTTTTCCTGCCAAGGCCGAATGCCTGGTGGGACACACAGCCTGTCCCAAATGGGGTGTAGGTTTCCAATATCCTGCTCCTGACAACTAGAAATAGGAGGAAATTTCCAATACGGAGTCAGGTAGAAATATAAGGGTATTTGATAGGGAAAAGCCTTAATTACAGAGCAACCTAGACAGCCGGCTTGGTAGAAGTCTGTACCGCAAGTACAAAAGTGAAACAGAAAGAGAAAATACAGTCCACTGAAAGTGTTACTATATGTCACCCTGATGATGCCTGCGAAAGCCTAGTCAGGCACACCTGTAGCCAGCCCCTAAGTAGGCATTGCTACAGCTTCCCTTAAATTAGCCCTTCCCACTGATAATAGGGAACCCAAGCTTAAAAAAATACTACTAAACAGGGCATGATAGCACACGTTTGTAACCCTGGCATATGGTTTGTTGAGGCAGAAGTCTGTCCCAAGTTTGAGGCAAGCAGGGCTTGACAGTTACAGACCAGCTTTGACTAGATCCATATCCTGTCTCAAAAATGAAGAGGAGCTGGAGAGATGGATCAATGGTTAAGAGTACTTGCTAACCTCTCAGACTTGCTCGCAGAAAACATGGTGACTCACAACCTTATCTGATGACTCCATTTGGGGGATCCGATTCCCTATTCTTAGGGGACCAGAAGTATATATGATATACATACCTTGATGCATAAAACAGTCATAAGGATTTAGCGACTTTTAAAAAGTTAAAACTTTAAAACTACTACTTCATTTAGTTATTGCATGAATTTCCTGATACTCCAATCATTACAGTATTTTGGTCAAGACCTTTGAGAAACAAAAGAGACTGTAGTATCTAAATCTCATGTTTAATGAAATAGGTTCTAAACAATATAAGAAATAAGCAAATTCATATACACAGACACTGAAATGCCATATAGGCCTAAATTCCCTTTTTTTTCTTTTGACTAGCATTTCAGCCTACTTGAGTCCCTAACTTCGTCCCAAAGTCAGCAGGAAGTAGCATGGAAAAGAATGCATCGCCCATTTTCCCTGGTTGAAATGCTAAGTCGAAAGAAACTCCCTTACATGGGGGAATGCCAATATATCTCACTCCCTGATGGGGATGCTGGAGAGACAACAATTCCATGATTGTGCTATGCTGCCCTAAAAGAGGAGTGCTGTTTCTATATTAACCATTCTGAAGTTATTAAGGATTCCA
This sequence comes from Cricetulus griseus, assembly GCF_003668045.3. NCBI lineage: Eukaryota > Metazoa > Chordata > Mammalia > Rodentia > Cricetidae > Cricetulus > Cricetulus griseus. Next base: position 190,996,998 of record NC_048596.1, on the reverse strand, counting down.
TGGCCAAGCTCAGAAAAAGACTCAACTAGCTGTGAAAGGAATGGGAGTCCCAACAAGGCTGGTTTAAAGGAATCTCCACCCTCTTAGGACCCCTACTTATGCTTTTACTGCAGCTTACTTTTGGGCTATACATTCTTAATCACCTACTCCGATTTATTAAAGAATGCTTATGCATAACCCAAGCCCTAGTTCTTAATCAGCAATATCAAGCTCTCAGGCAATAAGCAGGACCATGGGTTTTAGGAATAAAACCTCACAAAAAAATGGGGGAATGAAATATTTTAGTTTGCTGAGAGAAAAAGTTTTAAAAGATTTTAGTTCACAGAGAAAAAAAGTTTCCCACAGGCCTTGGCCCATTACAAGGGGGTTGGCCCCAACCCCGGGCACATCCTATGGTTTAGATGGGGGCAATCGCCAAGACAATCCCCTTTGGGTCACACCTGGTTGGCCACCAGACAATCAAGGACTTTTCAGGGTATGTTCTATGGTTTTTCCTTTGTAGAAAAGCAGGTCACACCTGGGTGACCACTCTAACATGAGATCCTACTTTGTAATCAATCAATTTATGCCCCTTGCCTGTATGCTGATCTGTGGTTTTTTTCTATATAAGGAGCCTGTAACCCTTGCTGAGGTGTGCAGCTTCCCCGATATTGCTGACACCCGAATGTGTATTCGTTCATTATTTTAGAAAGTATTTTAGAAGAGAACCAAGTATGATACATGTCTCCTACTCTGAGCAACAGTTTAATTGATGGTTTCAGAACAATGATTTACAGGTTATTGTCTTTGCTCAGTTTTCAGGAAGAATTAATAATCAGTTTCTAGCTCATGAACTTTTACAATTTGCACTAATGCTTCTTTTGTATTTCCAAAACTGTAAAAAGCAGTCCTATAAAAAGTGCTATGTTAATTTTTACCAATAGTTCTATTGGGAGAGTTATTTACATAGGTTTTTAATAGATACTGCAGACAGCTCTGGCTTCAGCTCAAATAATCAAACTACAAGCTGTTAGAATGGTCTTTTAAATCCTGGTAAATAATTCATTTAATTTATATACTGACAGTCACTATGTCTTCAAGGATCTTATGGTAATAGAGACAATTCCATACATAGGATCCAATATTAGATTAATTTGACCAAATTCAAAATGTTATTCACCTAAGAGAATTATCATGTTTATGGGTCACACTGGGAACCTATTAAATAGGCCTTTCCGTGATTACTGGCCAAATAGAATGAATTATCTGATTAACAAAATCAGTTGATTTGCCTTAAATAGAAAAAGCTTGACAGGCTTGTAACTTTCTTCATAATAGCAAAAGTCTAAGTAAGAAATTTGGCTTAACCAGAGAGACTGCTGGTCAAATCATCAAACAATGTGGAATATGTCCACAATATGGCTATGGCTAATTTAAGGATGAATCCTCAAGGCCTGCTCCCCAACCATTTATGGCGAATGGATGTGACTCACATTACAGAGTTTGGCAAGTTAAAAATGTGTCACTGCACAAACAGGAGAAGCCACCAGGCATGTTATAAGTCACTGTTTAAGATGTTTTGCTTACATGGGAATGCCAAAAGTTATAGAAACAGATAATGGGTCTGGATATACTAACAAATCTTTCCAGCAATTTTGTGCTTAATTCCCGAGACTGGTGCTACCAGGACAGCCCGTGTGGCCTAGTCCTGCCCAGTGTGCGTGGACCTGCCTGCTGAGTGAACCAGGCAATCCCTTGGGCCATCAAGAGAGGCTTAATTTTTCTAAACTGTTAAAGGTCTAGTCACAGGCTTTAGAGCCATACTTGCCATCCCTAGGCATGCAACACTGGTAGCCCCAGGTACAAATGGCCACCTCGACGATGGGCAACTTCCTTCCCTCCTTGACTAACCTAAGACATGGGACCCCTGGATGGCGGGTTTTTGTCACCCGAAGACGGGTAAAGTCAGTGAGGTGGCAAGGACGAATTAACCTAAGACAGAGACGGTCATGAACAAAGACCCCCTAAGAATGCTACCTGTGGCCTAGTCCTCACCTCCCTCCTTTGTAGGGAAAAAATAAGGGGGAGATGTAAGGGGCCATGGGCCCAAAACTATGTGGCTTAAAGCCCACCTTTATAAGCCTTTTTATGACCTTTAAGTTTGCGGCTTAAAGCCAGCTCTGTGAGCCTTCTGTAACCTGTAATTAAACACGGTTTGGCCAAGTGGAACTGCTAACTGCTTCTGTTCCAAGAAAGGGTCTGGAGCTTTTCTGTTCGCTGTTCCAAGGAAGACCACTAGATGTTCCAGCTGATAAGAATGTTCCAGGCCCAGCGAATACCTGATGTTCCTTCTGTTATCCCCCCAATTCTATTGTTGCTGGGCTATTTAAGCTCACTGTAAGCCCCAATAAATCGAGACCTTGATATTGCATAGATGGACTTTTGCCCTTTTTCGAGCCGCTTGGTCTCCTTTCTTTCTCTTGCCCATGACTCTTTCAGGCAGCCCCCCTTGGGAACCCTGAATGACTGGACCTGTGGGACAGGTCATCTGGCTCCGGTTATATCCTAGTAAATTTGTGCCCCATAAATACTTCTGTTTTTGTTTTGGTTTTTTTCAGTGTTGAAAACTTACTGAGCACAAGTGAGTCCATTTTATGACAAATTCCTAGTTCGTAAAGAAGTAATCACTCAAAAAAAAAAAAAGGTTCAATGGGAGACATTGTTGCTGGGAAGTAGGCTTTAAAACAAGGGCAGGGAACTCAGTGGCAGGTTCCAAAACACCCAGACACTGCCAAGGCTCCGGCAATAGTGCCACCTCCATCCTCCCCAAAAGGACAGACATTAGAGTAGTGGAACTGTTTGCATCTACCAGAAAGGAACTTTGGTCCCATACCCACCAAGAGAGGAAGACACTCCTGCTGAAGGACTTGAAAAAAATTAACAAAGAAATAAAATAAGGAGGCTTAGAAAAACTTCCCACAGTGAAAGGCCTGGGACTGAGATTCCAGTGGTTGTGGGTTGCTCCGGTAAGTGCTCTTATCTACTAAGCCATTTTTCCAGCCCCAGATACATTGTTTTCAGCTTTCAGACAAACTAAGAGAAGTTTGAGGCTAGGCCACTGTCATTCACCTTATGTCCTTATAAGTGTTTAAGGGACCAGCTCCCCATTTTGGCAGCCGAGACAGTAACACATGCTTGGGATGACCTTGCCTTGGTCACTAGAGGTTAGGTGCCTGTCTTGTGGCCAGGAACCAATCAGAAGTTAGCTGGTGGTGCTATGGTTTACAGCTCTGGGTGTGCTTTACAGACAAGTGCACAGCAATGACACGCAGAGCATAGCAACCACCCTGAGAGGTCCTATGGGTCACAACAACCAATTGGCCAATCAACAGAGGGTACACCCTCCTAGTCTGGAGGCACACCAATCCTGAGCCTGTGCGTACCTCTAGACACTCCCCTTATGCTGCCCTATTAGATCTCTATGCAGCCTCGTTGAGCTGTCTTTTGTAGCATTTCGACATGGTGGGTGGATGAAAGATGGGATCTAACATGGGGTTAGCATGTTAAATAACAATAAAGCCTCATGCAGTTTGCATTAAGCTTTCAACTCAGCCTGGTGATTGGGGTGGCCAAGGTCCTGGGCTAAGATCCTGAAAGCCTGAGCTAACCTGGGGGGTTGTCTTACACTTGGGGCCTCATCTGCAATTTGACACCACCCCTCACCTGAGTGGAGTTGATCTTGGAGGTAAGCGGATACCCTGTATTGTCTGTGACTTTGTGTTTTTGTGCCGTCTGAAATCTGTTTCTGTGCTTTGCAGTCGCTCCTGTCTTGGGAAGAGATGAGAGCTCTGGTCTTAGTAGGAGACAGTGTGATCAGCAGACATGCTAGGAGATCAGCAACTGCCACCCTGGAAGACATTCCAGGAAGTCTGTGGGAACGTCAGGGATGCTTGGGAGATTCCTGTCTGGGAGCCAGTGAGGGTATTACATTCAGGTTTCAAATCATTTACTAACATGACAAAAGATTTGGCTTCAATCACTTTGTACAGAACAGACACCTCATCTACTGACCTGCTCTGCAACACAAGGTCATTCTTCAGAGATGGCTGTTTTCAAGCCAAACTTTTAATAGAATATAAAAATTAATGTCTAATTTTTACCGAAATGGTTCTTCAAAAACTTTATTCTCCTACTCCCTCATCTCCTATACTGAAGGATGTATAATATTTTTTGTTTTCTTTCCCAAACTAAACCTGAAACATCAAAATTGATTCCAATCAGAAATCCCTACAAATTAACATCAAAAGCAAATTAGAACACTTATATTTAATATATGCATATATATAAATATTTATATATATTTATACTCTTTGGAAATCTCCAACATTTTGAAAATAACTTCGAGTTGAAGTTTGGCTCGTCTTAAAATTCCCAAATATATCATATATAAGGACATACTTCCCATCTTTCCTGGCTACTTCCTCCCTTCAAAACAGTGCAATATAGGCTCAAGTTTAGTGGGAATAGACAAGGTTCTGAGTAGTTTTTGTTACGTTTTGCTTTTGTTTTGGTGATCTGGCAGGACAAACCGCTCTTTCCCTTTACTTTGAGACACTCCCTGAGGTGTAGTTCTATGGCTAAACTGGTGTCTCTGTTCCCTGATTTTTACAGCTGCTCCCCGTGGAATGGTATTGCCTCGAAAGCCAGAAATATTTTCTAGACCTTGTTTCTGGTTTCTCGTGTGTTTTCTCAACAGGCTTCTTGGGCACTCCATTCTCTTTATTTCTGGTGGGAGTTGCCACATTAGAAGGCATTTCCGTTAGCGGTTGTACAGGAACTGAAGCTGGTTCTTTAGGAGGCTTCCAACACACTTCAGCGTAAGTTAACTTTCGAGGTTCCTGTAGACTCACAGCTGTGGGTGTTTTTACCTTACTACTGCAAGGTGAAGCATTGTGTGGCCTTGATGGCTTTGCAATAGCTGGGGAGGAAACTGGTACAGTCATCTGGTTGATAACATCCTTTGGCAGTGAGGAATGCTCCCTTTGATCCTTCTCTTGCTGAGTTGTGCTTACTGCAGGAAGCTCAGCTTAACACGAAGGGCTGGGATTTAAGCTGAGTTGCTGGGCAGAAGCAAAGTCTTTCCGTTCATCCTCTGAATGCACTGGGAAACTAACACTCACTTCTTCAGTATCCTTTTCTTTTTTGACATCTTTAGTGACATCAGACATTCTACTCTCTAACACAAGTTCATCTCGCATTATTGATAAACTTCCAGGTAAAGGAGGAACATTTGTAGCTACTTAGTCGAACTTTGGTGTTGAAACTTTTGCTTCAGTTGTTGAAGGCTGGGGTCTTTCGATCTTGTCAGCTTGTCTTTGTCTTCCACCTCTGAAAAGAGTTCTCTTGCCTCTACCAAAGTCCCTGTTCTGATCCATCTCTAAAATGGGAGAATCCTTTGAAAGATAAGTTTGTTTTTGATTCCCTGTTACTGTAGGGTTATGTTGTTCAGAGTGAAAGTTCCTTGAACTAGATCGGCTCAATGGTCCATCCCCTAATGATACAGATCCTTCTGTTGAGTGTTCTGAACCCCGGGATGACCTAAAATGAGGCTGCCAAGGATTGTTTTGGAATGGTGAGCAAATATTAATAGCAGTATCATTTGTTTCATATGATCCTAGTGAGCTAAAGCCATTCACAAAACTACCATTTTGAAAAGCACCCGGCAGTGTTACATAGTAAGGTGCAGGATTTGGAAACCAAGACTGAGGCACAGTACTATACCCTGGGTACTGCTGATGAGTGTAATACACTGGCTGCATAAAGACTGGTGAGGGATATTGAGTTGGCATCTGAATGGGTTGAGTATACATACTAGAATGCATTAAAGGATAATCATTCTTAGCCAAAAATATAGCAGTGGCTTTTATCCTTGCCATGATTGGCTTGCCCTGAAACGTTTTAATTTCTTCCCTTAAATATTGAAAAGCCTGTTTTGCATCTGTGTCTGACTGGAAAGTGACATACCAGGTGCTGTTTTGTGCGAATTCACAGCTTATCACTTTGGGGCAGTTTCCATTTTTAAACAAAGCTTTAACTTCCTCTACTGGTGTTGTTTCAGGAATTTCTCTGAGAATTACAATACAACGCTTATGACTTGGTCTCACCTTCTCTCCCTTTTCATCAACTTGTACTAGAGGAGAAGATCTCAACACTTCAAGAATTAAATTTTGGTCTGTGGTCAGTTTTTTTATTTCCTCCATGTTGGCAACTGTCCATACTGGAACGAACTGATTACTATCCATTTGAGATGTCAAGTAAAGATCCTTTGATAAATTTTCTCGGGAGAAACAGAACTCTAATTGTTTTTTCAAACATTCTTTTAAATCTTCTGTAGAAATTGTTGAGCTGCTTTCTCCAGATTCATCGTTTATTTGGTAATGCAGATCTTCAGGTCCTGAAATCATTCCAGCAGCTTTCTCCTCCATGTCTGAAGTATTCCTTGTGGACTCCCAAGCTAGAGAATACATTACTTCATATTCCTTGCATATATCTTCTGAAATTTCTGTATTACCCTCAGGAAACAATCCAGATATGGCTGTGTTTTCATGCCAGAAACTTTCATTCAGAGGAGTGCCATCTGGATTTCCAGAATGAATTTCTTGCCATACTTTGGCATTAGCATTTAAACCAGTACTTTTATGTATTACCGGCTCCACGCAGAGCTGACTTGTCTGCATCCTCCCTGCAGGATCATTCAGGCTGCTGCTGCGACTCCCAATTGACTCCCTGAATCAATGACATCTTCTCTCTTGCCCTGGGCTGAGGCTTGCTTGTCGTTGTTGTGGTCTTAAACTGTAAAATAAGACCCTAAAATTACTATCTCGGTTGAGGCTTTCAGATAAAGAACAAAGAAAATATGCTGCTTTGCCCCTTAGGGGTTGATCCAATATGGGCCTGTCAATCATTTGAAGAGCAAAAACAAAAATAAAAAAGGGCTTCAAGAAAGCTGTCTGCTCTGGCTCCGTAGTGCTGGTACACGCCTTTAATCCCAGCACATGGGCGTTCTACATAAATACATACATACATACATACATACATATGCAGGAAAAACACTCATAAGCATAAAATAAAAAAGTCTATCAAGTAAAATAAAATAAATAGTATGACGCTCACCTAGTTATACATGGGAACCAAACCACTGGTTTCTTTTTGTAATATATTTCTTCTTTAAATTCCCTGTGTAACAAACCTCTTCTTTAAATTCCAAATTTCTATTGAAACACTATTTTTTTTTCTTGTTTGAAATCTGTGAGATATACCACTGCTCTAAGAAGACAGTAATTAATTATCATTACTTTAAAGATATGTTTTATTATGTGTGCCTGTTTTTGTGTGTATACATGATGGCAAGGGCCTGTGGATGTCAGAAGAGGATATGAGAAACCCTTAGACTGTGATTTCAGTGGTTGTCGGTTGCTCTGGTAAGTGCTCTTGTCTACTAAGCCATTTTTCCAGCCCCAAATACATTGTATTTATCTTTCAGACAAACTAAGAGAAGTTTGAGGCTTAGCCAGTGTGACTTACCTTAAACCCTTATATGTGTCATTGATTACATTTTGGTGCCAAATAAATGGAAACCCTAATACTTGCTATCTCCCTTGTCTTGGAACTTTCATGATGCATCCATAGTGACTATTTTTGATTGTGGACACATTGAAATGGTCTCAGGGAGCCCAAGCTCTATTTGTACTTGTTACTTAGTGACGACTAGCCTTTTACTTCTGATCCTTCTGCCCCAGCCTCCCTCCAGAGTGCTGGAATTACAGGCATCTGCCACCACACCTTGCAATAGAGTTAACTGCTAAACTATGACACCCTCTCCTTTCTGAGAATGAGGACTACATGGAATTGAAAGATTTTAGTTTGCTGAGAGAAAAAGTTTTAAAAGATTTTGTTCACAAGGCGAAAAAGTTTCCCACAGGCCTTGTCTCATTACAAGAAAGTGTTTGATTGTGGATGCTACGGACACCCTGAACAATTTGTCTAAGATGGGGATGTCTAAGAGAATCAAAAAAGGAGCAAAAAATAATAAAAATTTAAAAAGGGTCAAAAGAAAGTCATAAAAGTGTCAAAAAAGAATGTAAACTCTTTACTAAGGGCTCTCATATCTATTTATAATAGTAACACGGGTGAAAAATATTGACCACACCAGGTTAATTCTGTTTAAACCTTTTAAAAATTAATTCTATATAACTTGTTAAAAGGTTCTATCTGTGTTTTCTGGTATAAATGTAAATTTTATTATAAGCCAAAAGCCAAAACAAAAATGGCTCAAATATTTTTACTGTCTAATTCTAACAGCAGCCAGTCACTTATGGACATAGTTCAGAATTAATCTCTGAGCTCTACTCATTAAATTTGGGTTATCAGGAATTCAGATGTCTTTTTAATAAAAATAATATTAAAACTGTTTCATGGTTAAATCTGTCAAAATGTTAAAAATAGTAACACTGGGAATTGACAACACAAATTTAATAGTCACCCAGATGATAATAATTTAAACACATCAAGGACACTTTATTTTTGATATTCTTACAAAAAGACATTAAGAGATTTTTAAATGTTCAAATTTATAAGGTTATAAGATATTTATACTTCTGTTATATTGTTAATATTTATGCTTAAATCAGAAGAGCTAAAAACTAAGATCACAGTAATGAGTTCCATATGTTAATAAAAAATTAAGCTGTTTATTTCTTGTGGTACAGTAAGACAATGGCCTAAGTTTAATAAAGGGCTTAAAATAACTTCTAAGCCCATGGGTCTCAATCTTTGGGAGTTTTAAAGACCAAACTCTTTTATAAGGATAGCCTAGGACCATCTATATGTCAGATGTTTACATTATAAAACAAAAAATTTTTAAAGATAAACATGACAATATAAAGTCTTAGTTTTATAAAAGCTGCTAACCTGTGATAAGATATTAAAAATACAAATTGCTAGCCATTCTTATAAATAAAGAAGTTGCCAGACTTACCTAGGCAGACTTCTAATACTACAGAGATCTGCAGAATATGGCATTTAAAATGTTAATTAAAACTTTGTAATATCAGACAGAGAATTCTAGATCCTGACAGTGACCCAAGGTCTCTAAAGTAGTTATGGGGCTCCATGGATTGTGACAACGGTGACCAATGAGCATGATGCTCAGATGCTACACCTGCTGCCAGGCAGTAACTGGCTCAGACTATGGACAGGCTACAGGACACTGGAGAATTGATTGCACTACCTTTGCCTAGACAAAATAAGGTCAGTGTTTTCCATGTCCCTCTTCCACAGAGAGAAAAAACTCTCACTTTATGGACCTGGCAAAGATTTACTTCTGCCCCCAACACTATTGAGACTTGGATGTGGATAGCTGTATGTGGACTGGACCCTGTCATTTTTAATGGATTCAGAAACTGTAAGAAATTTGTCCTTCCAAGATCTCTGTTAGTATTAAGGGTTAAACAATAGCCAGCTTTATATATCATTTAAAAGTTCTGATAAGCTGATAAAGCTTACTGCCTGCTGTTCAGTTACGAGCTCCAGGTTTTTGGTTTACTTTATTTGTCGTCTAAATGTAAACTTGAGGGTCGTTTCATCTGGCCAGGGGTACCTCTGTCCAATCTACACCTGACTCTCTGGACAGAAGAGAAATGTGCAAGCTTCTAGCCCAAATTTGTAGTTTTTGCAAGAACTCAAAGTCATAAATATATTTCTGCCATTCTACAGATACCCAATATCTGCTTTTTCTGCAACGTGGCTTTCAATACAGATTGATAATGATAAAAAATCTAAAACTTCTATGTCCTAATATATAATAAAGTTCATATAGGCTTCAGAGGATCAAAAGTCATAAAGCTTGGATCAACTTCTCACAGATAAAAAGGACTCCAGATAAGTACAACTTTTGTTATCCCATCTATTTGCTTTTGAGGATGGGATTTTCTCCCTTGTCTTGGAACTCCTGTCATTCTTGATCACTAAAAGTATGGGCCTAAGGGTTCCAATCAGATATATAAGTTTTAACTTCTGTTCCCAGTTTAAACATGTCTCAACAGATTTCTACTTCTGGCAGATGAATATCAGTTGCTCGTTACAGCCTGCTCCTAAAGCCTGCGAGCCCTAGACTAGAT
>NC_048596.1:190971713-190986341 GCF_003668045.3 Cricetulus griseus | reverse complement strand
CAAGTGCTCTTAATCTCGTGTCATCTCTCCAGCCTATATCTAACTGATTAGAAAATTTATAAGACAGTATCTGTATGCAATCACTGTAATTACACCCCCCAACCTCTCCCATCCACTTCTAATTTCTACCATGTTCTTCCCAACAAGCCCCCTCCTACTCTCATGTCTCTCATCCTTCTTCCTCTCTTCTCTAACTCCATGCATAGTCAGTCATAGCTGCTGTGTAACCATTATGGCCACAGACAAGTGGTACCCATAAGACAACTTTAAAAAAAATTTTAAGTACATTAATACTGAACTTCTCAGTGTGAATGGAAGACAAGATAAAGTATTTTTTTTTTTTGGAAAACTATATGCTATTCAGAAACAATGAAGTCTTTCTATGTAAATACGAAGAACAATAACAAATTAGCTCAGTAATAAGATGACCACTACTTTGTCACTAAATTATACTTTACTTAAAGGGGGACAAAATACTGTTAAACTTGCTTTGGCCCCTGTCCCAATCATGTGACTAGTTCAACATTAGTATAAATTTTGAAGTACAGAGATCTCCGAGGGCACAATACTGACCTTGCAACATTGTTAGGTGTACAGAAATGGGTAAGAACTTAGCTGCATGAAGTTCCAAGCACACTGAAATTACACCACTTGTTTAATCACTCCTGCTAGCCCTCTCCCAGATACACACTCTTCTTGTAGCCTTGGAAATTTGAAAAAATTAACCTTTTATCCTGCACTGACAATGTCATCTCTCCAGTGTGGAAATATGGTCAAATCCCTTGCTTTTTAAAGGTAGAAGTTTTTAATTTTTTATATACAGCTCTTATCCACCTCCAACTACAGCACCCAACTACACTTTATCACCAGGCTCTGCACAATTCTGCACACAGCCCTCTCCTTTTTCCTGTCTCCTCATTTGTGATCCATCCCACTGTCTTCCTCTCTGTACTTTTGGCAGTTGCCCTGTCTCTCCTACAACCAGGCAGAGCTTTGCTGAGTCTTTCTGTTATAAAGAAAGAACATTTATTTTAGCCATGGTTTTGGAGTTACAAGGTCAAGGATGCACCTGGTGACAGCCACACTTGTGACTACTGTATTCTCTTGACTTGCTGGCAAACTGTTTCTCAGCTGGACTCTTTCCACAGCCAGCAGACTTCTTTTTGGCTAGGTTTCTTCATGCTTTCAGTTCCCCTTAAATTTTCTTAAACTTTGCTGGCAGGTAAATTCAGTACATCCCCACAGTATATCCCACAAGCTACTTCCTGCCTTGCTCTTACCTTTCCCTCCAAGCCAAACTGGGAAGATGGAATATTAAGAGAGCACAGGGAAGTAAAGGATCCTCACATGCAGGGTCTGTTTTCAAACAACTGACCACTTCAACTGCAAGAACTTTGTTTTGTTCTTTTTCTGAGAAAGAGATATTTCAAATCAGAATGCTGACCCTGTTAATGAGCCACACTTGAAGGGCCAAACTGTGTGACCTTTAAGTTTACCCTTACTCCGTTTCCATGGCCAAAGCTGCACTTTTCTGAGGAGCTGTATTTGCAGTCTCATGTCTTGGCATATGCATAGAGAATAACACTGACCATTTCTGACCCATGTTTTTATCTTACCACTCTTCAAAGTACTCCATAAAGCACCTTATAAACTCACTTTAGAAAAGTTCTTATGATAAAAATAAGTATACCAAGTCCGGCATGGTGGATAAAACTTGTAATCAAACTCTGAAAGCTGAGGATCACCATGAGTTGGAGATCAGTCTAGGGTACAACATGAATCTGTCTCAAACAAACAAACAAACAAACAAATCTTACAACAGTGGTCAATGCATGAGATGTCTTGTAGGAAAGGGCATTTTTGAGTTGCATCCCAGGAACTCAAATGAAGGAATTAAGAGAGCCTCAAACAGTCCTCTGACTTCCATATGCATGCTGTAACATGTTCCCACCCTTCATAAATATATGTTAAACTACAATAAGTAAGCCAAAACATTTTTCAGTAATCTTCTGATGCCGCTGAACAATGTAACTTCAAGTCACCAAAATTATAGACATTATTATTAAGAAACTTAAATGCAACTCTCGAGAAACCCACACATAGTTGTACACACCTCTTCTCTTAATTAATGTCCACACTTAAATCTACCTAAAATATTTTTAATAATCACTATATAATAATAAACTCCAACTTCACTTCATACTCACTCACTCATCCCACAATTCTCTCCTGGAATCCAAATCAGGATCTTCAGGTTTCAATTGAGGTCTTTAGAAAAACCTGTTCAGCAGCACAGCTGACAGCCTTGAGCTGAGCCCCAGGCTGCCACTAACTGTGAAGTGTGCCACCATCCCAGAAATGCTCTTGAACTAATGTAGCTTGAACTAAGCTACATGTCCATTGGATATCTCACTCAAATGAGTGAGATCTTGCTCATTCAACTGTTATCTCCTCTGCCATTCACTAAAGTACAAGAGTTTTCATCACAGCAATAGAACACTAAGACAGGCAACTGTACAAATTGATACTTATAATTCATCTTAAAACCACATTTAATACCTATTCCAATAGTTGCATCAATAGCATAAATTCACCAATCTACTAGAGAGGAGTTGTTATAAATGGTATGAAGAAATCCCTAATCTTAAACATAGAGGAGTATTCCCAGGATTACTTGCTAGGAATGGAATCCCTAGGTCAAAAACCTAGGGATTTAAACATCTGCCTTTCAATCAGATTGGACCAATTTAGGAGATAGGAAATATTTTGAGGCCCAATTTTGTTATCTCACACAGTTCCAATACAAAAACCTCAGGCCTATCCAAGGTTTGGGGTTAGTCTGCCTTGTCAGAAGTGCAGCACTGTGCAGTAACGCCACACTGGCATCTTGCACATACCATGGGTACCATTGCTAGCCCACCAGTTCCACAGCTAGTCTAATGGCAGATCCTCTTCAGTGCTAAAGAACACATGAGAGACTGAACGAGACCCCAGACACTACAAGGTTTCTATTTTGCTCCTGTTATTTTTTCTAGCTGGTACAGTTACAAAATAATGCAATTAGAGGTCACCTAAACTCACACCTGAAAGGAAATGGAGTCTCAGCAAAGGCTAAACTCATACATGAGTATGAGAGCCTGAATGCTGTATGCTTTCTCAGGCCTGCCTTGGCACATTTTAGGATACATACTGTATAGTTCTTAGCTAGAATCACGTAAAGACAGGGCACTACACTACCATGATATGACAGTTGGGTGACCCTGCGCAAATACTCAGTAATGTCTCATATAACTTCCTGAAATGATTCTGTAAGTAGCAATGAGAAAAGAGAGAGAAAGCATTCTGGGAGCCCTAGGCTACTGTGCAAAGCTCCAAAACATCAGAGTACTTATGACGATCTGGCAACAGTTTTCATATGAAGCTGGAAAGCAACCCTTCTGGCAGACAGGAGAAGTGGCTCAGCAGTATGACATCTGAGGTTGTCTGTGACCTTCTGCCCTTATCACAGGCATGGGGATTGTCTGAACATACCTGTCTATTTCTTTTCCATAAAAAAGGGAGCAATCCAGATGCTATCTGAAGGACTCCTGTTTAATGGTCTATTATGTGGCTACTACTGAGTGAAAAATATGTGAACTTCGGCTCACTGTAGCTTTACTGGAGTTTAGAAAAAGCAAGTTTCAAACTGTGGCTATGGAAGAATTCTGCTGCTTTTAATCATTAACCTAAGTAGTAATAAGGTAAAGCAAAGTTCTTGTCAGAAAAAAAGGTTTCCTCTCAAGTCCCCCAAAAGATACTCAAACCAAATGGCCATGTGCCACCATTCAACAAAACAGGTGTGTGTGCGTGCGTGCGTGTGTGCGTGTGTGCGTGTGTGTGTGTGTGTGTGTGTGTGTGTGTGTGTGTGTATTTGAATAAAGTATTAATTACAGTTCACTAAAATAACCTGCTGCTTATAACAGCACTTCAGTGTACATCTCCCATACAAAACTTCTTCCAGAATAAAATCACCATAAAAATGACTATCAAGAGCAGCTGAACCATCCAAGGAGAGCTGGTTATTGCCTAAATGGAAAAAAGCATACAAAACACTCTCAAGGCACAATTCAACTGATTCAGTAATTCCAAAAAACCAAATGAAAGCAACTATTTAAAATGTCTTAGAAGGGCCCTTATTCTACCTAAACAATTTGTTTCTTCGTTTATTGTTAAGACAGCATCTCACTGTGTCGCTCTGTGTGGATGAACCAAACACCCAATGTAGGTCAAATTGACCTTTAACTCACAGAGATCCCCTAGCTTCTCCCTTCTTAGTGCTGGGATTAAAGACAAGCAATACCAACATTTATATTTTAGAGAAAGAATAAGCAAGAAAAAATGTACACATGGGAGAGATGTCATCACTTAATTAGATGTATAAAAGCCTTTCTGTGTTTTTGTTTGGTTGCAGGGGTGCTGGGATCCAGCCAATGGCCCCCATGGCACTAAGCACTTATCTACCTCCAAATCATTTTCTCTTGAATGCCAAAGTTCTATCACCTAGCTCTTAAGGGAAAAAATTTGTTAATAAACAAATTCTGGCTTTCTCTCTCAAAGAATGATGCTTAAGAGACTATTCTCTTCTTGGCCTCCTCAATTACACACCAGGACTAATAATATACACAGGAACATTTTCTTGACATTAGTAAGAGATCTCAGTTCTTAGTTCTACCATGCTTTGATTTCCATGCCATATATTATGCTATTTCCACTTAACTCTGTTAAATGCATATGACTGAAGAAGCACCACAAAACAAAGACCCCGAGGACAGAGGTTACAGAGCTTGTAGTCAAGTGTGATCAAGCCAGTATCTAACATCTAACTGTAAGCCCAATATTTGCCTCAACCACAAATGTCTAGATAAAACTGAAGCTAAGGACTGGTTGGATAGCTCAGTGGGTAAGAGAGCTAATCACTGAGTCTGACACCTCAGTGAAGCCTACATGGAGGAGAAAACTGACTCCTACAAGCTGTCTTCTGATCCACATGCACACATGTGCCCACACCATGGCATGTACAACCCTTCCCCACATATCACAATAAAATAAATAAATAAAATAGTGGCTAAATGTACTACAAAGAGCTAACTCATCCTGGAGCAATTAGACTACATGGAAAAGATCCCAGAGAGCAGGTACTCTGGGTCAGTAAAAATACTAAATTGCTTAAAAGAACAAGATCTGGGTAGGAATTATTGTTGACTTTGGAGACAGTCTCACGTAGCCCACACTGGCCTCAAACTTCTGATCCTCCTACCTCAAACTAGAATTACAGGTATGAGCTACCATGCCAGTCTGTGTGCTGCTGGGGATGGAACCCAGGGCTTCCTGAATGCTATCTACTGAGCTACACTCCCAGTGCCTAGGAAGGTTTACTGAGCTTCCACCCAGAGATACCCACCATTTCCTTACTCTGTAACCTGATGATCCAAGGCAGCTTTGTATCATCTCTATACTTTGGATCTCTATCAGCAAAATGGGGACAAAATTGGTGTCCATTTCACATAAATGCCACGTATACTTGCTGAGTAAAAATACACTGGAGCTGGGGCAAAAGTACTCTCCTAACATTCAAGAGATGGTGGGAGTCTGTTCATAGCACTTGCAAAATAAAAACCCAAAACAAAAACAACAATAAACCCACCTCACTGGAGACATAGAACAATGCTTGGCCTAAAGAAGAACTGTCTGTGTGGACTGAGGAAAAACATCAGGAGAGAATGCTGTGCTGTGATTCAGACTCAACAAGGTCAGTTCCCTGTACTAGGACAGAATGC
This sequence comes from Cricetulus griseus, assembly GCF_003668045.3. NCBI lineage: Eukaryota > Metazoa > Chordata > Mammalia > Rodentia > Cricetidae > Cricetulus > Cricetulus griseus. Next base: position 190,980,525 of record NC_048596.1, on the reverse strand, counting down.
ATAACAAACAGGATGGGCTGTCAGACTGGGCATCCGAAAGGAAAGCACTGGCTGGCTTGGGAAAAAAGCCATCCCTTAAAGGCTCCTGGTTCACAGAGTCTAGGTAAGAGAATGTTAGACAAGGAGATAATCAGGACATTTTGGAAAATGGACCCCATTGGAAACCACCCACCTCTTCTAACTCTAAGTGGATGCAAAGGAACTCAACTGGGCTCTGAATGGCAAGCTAATGATGGCTGACCAGCAGTGCTCTCTTGGTCTCTAAGTTCTGAGCAATACAGTACAGAGTAGCCAGGGGCAGTTAAGCCTGCATCACATATACCACAGGAAGCTGGGGTTCACTGAGCTGGTGCAAAACATCGTGATCTGTTAAGTATAAGCCTGCCTTTGAGCCACCTGACAGTATGGAGAAATAACCTTGGAGAAAACAAAGTATGAAAGAGGTCATGAAACAGGAGCCATGCAAATGGCATTTTCACCTCAGCCAGGCAAACAGTTCAAGGAAAATTTTGAGGCAAGAATTCAGACTCATTTCCTTTAAGTCTTTGAGTTTGCAGTTGAAAACTCACATTTCACTTAAGTATGACAGGCAAAACTGCTAGATAAAGCATCCCTGTATGTAGTGTAAAACCCTTAAACACAAGAAAAACAAAACACTAGAAAAGCTTCTTTCTCCTATTTTTTAGAAGAGCTTGTCACATCAGACACTTTGCTCGTTTCTCACCCACTTGTCCATGAAGAATTCCAAAATCATAGCACAGCATGTGGAGTATGACACTAACCCTAAGCATGTGGCAAGAAGCACTCTCAGCATCCCTCTTTGTAGAGGAAGAAATAGACAACATCAACAGCTTGCATTCAGTAAGCAAGCAAGGGCTTCAGATTCCAGAGGCCCCACCTTCACTATGCTTGCCCTCTGAGCTATAATGGTCCAGTCTAGTATTGCTTACCCCATATCACTGGTTTATATGGGTTCATGGCCACTAGCCTGAATGCACAGTGAACACAAAATCATCTATTTTTTGAGTTTGGAAACAAACACATTCACCAATTATTAAACATTCAGATTTAATTGTCATAGACTGACCTTAGCCAAATGGAGTTTAAACAAAATCCATGAGAGGTACCTTAAGTTTAAATCTACCCTTGGCACTTGGTTCTCAGAACTTGACATGAAAACTGGCTGACTACTTCTTGGCATCAAGTGATAATATACTCCATCCTGGTCACTTTTTTTTCCTGGTCAGAAAGCTGTGTGGAACAATGAGCTTTCTTTGGCTGATACAGTAAGAAAGCCAGAAGGACTCCTGGGCTTCTGTATTGTACCTTTCCCAACTACAAAGCTGGTACAGGAACGTTCTGAATGGATGAGACTGGTAGGACACCTACCTAGACCACAAAGGGGTTTCCCTTCTCCTGCTTCCTACCACAAAGGCTCACACGTCCTGATAGAGAAGAGAGCATCCATGGCTCTGGTTTTAACTCAGTCTGCAAAGACATTGATGCTCAATGGTTATATTATAGTTCTTCTCTGCAGCACAAATCATACTTTATTTTTTTGGTAAGAGCCACAGCCTAGAGCTTCTAAAGGAGACATTCACCAAAGGCCATGGCTTGGAGCCTTTCAGGGTGACTGGAAATGGTATTAGCTGAATGTCATACAGCAGCTTGCCAAAAGCTTTTTACAAACAGCTACTGAGCAAAGAGAACATTTTGCTGGAAAGGTGAACTATTCCTGGTAGCTTGATAGGAGACTCATGCAGCATGGAGTGAGAAGGACAATTCTTGCTCGGTGCACAGTGGTCAGCCACAACAGCTGCCTGCTCCATTATTACTGGAACATGAGAGTTTTAAAAATTAACACAAGTAAAGGATGGAAATCTGATCCCCTTGATGGTATTAAGAGGAACTCCAAGAGACCAACAGCAAAGTGCTAGAGCATGATCAAAAAGCCCCACGAACCATCCAGTGTAAAGAACACCAATGGCAGGTAACTTTTATTTTTCCAGATGACTTAGCAAGTGCTGAGCCATAGGACCCATGTAGTTGCATCCTTTCACTCCCAGAGGCTCTGCTGGGCTAGAAAACCTCTCTATTCTAATCCAGAGATAACTCTAGGATACATCATGACAGGAACACAGCAGGAGAGATCATACAGGATAGGGCTAGCATGCTGCCCTTTCTTAGGCTTCCCTTCAGTTGCTTGCCCCCTTTCGGGGGGCCTTAAGGCTGGTCAGATCACTGGGAAGCAGAAGCAACTGACTCACTTCTCAGGAAGACAGTTAAGCGTGCCTCTGCCATCACTCTCTTGCAGAGATGGCGCTGAGAATGGAAGGCACTAAATGAAGAGGTAACTGCACTGGACTTTTAAGCAAAAAATAAACTGTAAACTAAAAACTCAAGCCTTTCAGCACTAGTGACTGAGTAACTCACAGTGCAGCTCCAGGAGTGACTTCTTGTTGGATGGACACAGGCTGTGCCTTCCTACTTCCTACTGAGTTTGTCCTACTGCTACCTATGTGATATTTATTTAGCTCCCACTAATCTCTAGGGCTACAGGTCAAGGAGGAAGGTAGCTGAGGGCCTTCTTTCCACCTGTGCTCCACCCACTCCAGTTTACCTGCTCAAACCTGCCATGTCTGAAACTGATGTAAGCTACGCGTGGAGCACTATGCATGGCTGGCTCACAGGAAGGCAGAGGACCATGCGTCAGAGGTATGAAAGCTGGAGTTGGCCTATAATGCTAATTGGAAATGAGAATACCAGTTTCTGTATGGGGTTCTGTAAAATAGCTAGTGTTCTATCCCCTGTCCCTCTACTTTCACACCTGAAAACAAATTAGCAGATTTGTCACCTGGCCACTATTTCCTTTCTTGTCTATGTCAACAGCAAATGAGGCAGATCCAAATAAAAAATGATGGATCCTTTTATCTCCTCAGCTACTTTAACCTGTCAGTTCTAGAAAACTCCATCAGAAGCAATTCTAACCATGTCCTTCTGGCTAAAACCTCCCCCTTTCCTTTGCAGGCATGTGATCTACCATTGCAGCTTCACCTTTCCCTCCTGAACTTGATGCCTCCTAAAATTGCCACCCTCTCCCCCCACTGTAAGACAACGTGCTTGGCCAAATTCCATGGTCTGTTCCTGATCCTCCCTGGCAAGACTGCTTAGCTTCATCCTGCTTTCTCACTTCCCTGTGTAGCCTATGCAGCAGCAACAGTCTTGAGCTGTGCTCCTCTCCTAGTCCCTTTAGTGTATAGACATTGTGGAGCTGCTCCCTCCTAGCATTTATGGCTGCAGGTAACCACCTCTTCTGGCCATGTGTCAACTTGTGACTTGTTTCTAGTCAACAGAAAAGGGCACGTGTGCCACTGTACTGGTACTGAGTTCTATATTTCCAACACACTCTTTCATGGGCTTAGCTAGCTGAAACAAGCAAGGCACCAAAGGCAGTCAAAAGCAACAGCAACTACAGCCCCCCAGTAACATGCAAGGACTCGATCCTTCTGACCTCAAGTTCTATGAGTATTAAGAGACCACTAGTCTCCACCAACCCAGAAGTTAAGAATGTCCCCACACAGCAGAGATTTTTCTACTTTGCTAGGGTTTCCAACCTATGGGGAGATGGCTCAGTCAGTAAAGTGGCTGCTGGGCAATTATGACAATCTGAATTCGATTGTCTGAATGCCTGTAAAAAGCCCAGCATGCCAGTGTTGGGAAGATGAAGACAGGCAGATGCCTGGGGCTCTCTGGCCAGTTTCTGGCCTAGCATAATTAGTTAGTCTAATAAGAGAACTGCCTCAAAGGCAAAGTTGAGCCAGGAGGTGGTGGCATGTACCTTTACTCCCAGCACTCTGGAGGTAGAGTCAAACTGTACTTTACTTGTAAAGCAATTTATTTGACCTGTCCTTTTAGACTGAGCTTCTTAAGGGACTATTTCACCGACCTCAACCATCATGCCTTACTTCTGGCAATCAACACATGTTTAAGGTTAACTAAATCTTGATCTAAGATTACTGGATTGATGTTTCCAGTATCTGTATTTTTGTACAGATGGGTTTCTACCTCACATCCTATCACAGCCACAGCAGCAACACTCAGTGTGGCACACTTGGCCAGAGGACAAATTAAAAACTGCTTCCATGTCCCTGATGCTTGGTTTGGTTCTGGCTCTTCCACATCCTTTCCTCTGTCATAGGGAGATTTACCTCTGATTCTGCAGGGGCTCTAATCTTCTGGACCTTAAGACAGTTGGAGACATAGCCCAAATGCTGCCATCATTTAACCACAAACAAGAGATAAAAGGTTTGTTCCTACAATCTGGTAAGATATCTGTAGTGTTGTAACCAGGCAAAGGTGTTTAAGATTTTTCAGATCATTCCAGACGTCAGGGATCAAATGTCTCAGCTAGACTACAAAATATTAGTGCAATGCACAGCTTTTTAAGAAATTATGTTACATTATTATAAAATATTTCTCCAAATTGATGCAAGACTTAAATCCTGCTATTTCTCAGATATGGACTCCTTTTTACAGAGTTCTTTTTACATGGAGATATTACACAAAACATATCTAATATCCTAACTTTAGCAACTAACATAGGTACTCTGTCTTAAATAGTCTCAGGACTAAGGCGTTCTAGGAAGCCTAAAGTTTGCTAGCATCCTTTTAAAGATTGTGGACTCTTCAAACACTATATTTCCAATTCTGTCAAAATATTAAAATATGGAACTATATTTTCACAAAATACTTCAGACATGGTCTAACCATGGAAGAGATAAAATATTAAGGTTATCAGATAGGAGAAAGATAGTCTACTATGAATGATAATTCCTGGAAAGAAGCTGTGTCTACAAAGGCAGATTGACTGATTAAAGTATCACTGATGTAGAAAGATTAGAATACTGCAGGTCCATAGCCCAATTACAGTTTATGTTGGCTGTCTTTAACCCCCCTAAGTAGCTATCACTTGTCCCCATCCCACCTCAGGATCCACCCCTGCAAAACCTAACACTTTGGAACTACAGACAAAGTCAGAACTAGCATCACCAAAACCTACTTTCTCCCAAAGGGAGAACCTAAGTCATATAGCAGAGTTTTCCCCATTTTTTGCTTTTTGTTTTCCTGCAGAATAAACATCATCTGTTATTCCTTTGCAGTGAGAGCTGCTTGTTTCCTCAACACTATCATATTTTCTTCAAGCAATCCCTGAACCCTTAGGGTTTTTGTCCTGCCTCCTCTATGTACTGCCTACAGATGTGTTCTGTGTATTTTAAATATTGAACAATATGAACTCTGGCTCTTAATTTTGTTTAGCTGCAGATTTTCTATCCTAGAAGCCCTCATCACTCCCCAAGAAATCACTTCACAACCAAGATAAGGTCAGAATATTCTAGCAAAACATCAAGGACAATCTGCCCAGGGCAAAAGGGCAGCAGCATAGTGCAGTCAGAAGACTCCCATCACCATTAGTATATCCAACCAACTCCATAATTTTCTCTAAAGAGAAAGATTAGAATACTTCAGGTCCATAGCTATCATCCCCAAGTCCAGTACTGTTAGACTGTAAGGACTCAGGCATTATGCTGGCCTGCCACATGTCACCTGGCAGCATGCACTCAGGCAGTTACCCTGGCTAGCCCAGTGTCCTATGGCTACTATGTAACTATGTAGTCTGCAGGCAGGTGCAAAAGTTCCTTTAACAGGAAAACTCCATCCATTTCTGCTCTCTCTTTTCCTTTGTTCCTCTGAAGAGGTAGGCAGTACTTTTTCTGTCTCTCCCTTCCCCTCTCCCCTTTCCCTTCCCTTTCTCCATTCCTTTACCTCCCCCTCAAAAATAAAACTTTGCATATAAGTCATGCCTGCAGGTCTCTGTTTCCCATCCCTCACCTGATGCATGGTGCCAGCACCCACTGCTGCTTTAACCTTGCCCCGTATTCATAACATAGACACCAGCAGACTCTTCAGATTAACAAGGATACTGTCACATTGTCTGAGTTCAGTAGAAATGTAAACTTGTGTGTCACATCCTTCATAAACAGAATTCAATGTTTCTGACAGAGCCCTAGAAGGAGAGGCAGATCTCCAGAACATTCTGCAGCTACCCTTTCTGGCAATCCTCTCAAAACTGAGTATTGTTTGCACCTTACAATTTCTTCTACAGAAATGACACCAGCTTTCAGAAAGTCCAAGTTTGCTGAACCTTCATGAGCAGACTGCTGACACAGAGGCAGTCTACAAGGCTCCCAGCTGTCTGTCCTCTCTTTCCTTATCTTGTGACATTTCTTCCCCATTTGTAATGGTTTGAATATAAACTGACCTGCACAGGCTCATGCATTTGAAGTCGTCGTCTCCTGTTGGCAGCACTGAGTTAGAAATTATTTAGACAAGAAGCCTAACTGGCTGACATTGAGGCTTAGAGAGCAGGGTTACAGGTCCCTAGCATATGGTTGTGAACTGGGCTCTCTGTGTTCTGCCTGCCAAATTGAAGTAACCAGCCACCTCAAACCCTGCAGCCACAGCTGCCAGAAGCTCCTGACACCAGGCGTTCTTTGATAACCATGTCTTTCCCACCATGCTGGTATGTACCTTCTCCAACTTACCTAAAATAAATTGTTCCTCCCTTAAATTGCTTCTCTCAGGGTCTTGCTCAGTTAGAGAAATGTCCCCCTCCCCCAATCAATGGTAGTAGCCCAACAAGCGGCCCTATTCCCTGAACCTCTTTGATCTTGTATTATGACTGTCTACCCAAGCCCTAGACATTCCTGAACTCTACCACACCCTTCCTCCCACTTCACACCTATTGGCCAGTAGCAAAGAACTGTGAAATCAGGTACCCACTGGTGGAATGAGACACAGTCACCAGCTGTGTTAGGGATCATGTATGCTTGTTAGTTTTACCCTTATGACAAAAGGAAATTGCCTTGCTGCGTTTCTTTGGCTCTGTCTGTGTTTCTTCATGCAACACCATTATTCTTTACCAACAACAAGGATAAACGTAACAAATACACTACCACTGATAAATTCTCATTGTCTCTAGTGTTTCTGTGATCATGTGTTATTTCTCTTAGCATCTAGGACAGAAGGAATTTTAAGAGCAGTTTTCCCACTATCTGGGTTCCAGCTGATATGCAAACTCTGAAGAAGTGGCTGACAGAGTGGCCACCTGTGCATGGCTTGAGTGGGACCGCTCTCTAGCCAGTGGTTCTCACACACCTTCTCCTAAAGGAAGTGGTCCTCCAGCTTCCTTCTTCTAAAGGACAGGATGGAGCAGATCCTTCCTTTGCCTTTCTGTACTATTTGCAATGCTTCAAAGCCACAGATTCCCTTTACACACCCGGCAAGATAGTAAATCACATTCTTTTAACTTCTGTTTTGACATGGTTTCTTCAACCTTTTTCTTATATTGTCTCCTTTTTAAACTTAAAGATCATACGAAACATCCCAGCTCTGTTCCTAAATGTCTTGTTATTCCTTGGAAGCCTTTTCCTGTTTACAGTTGTTTTTGAGCTTCCTGCAGCCCCTTACACTGACTCAGGCCACCTATCCTGTGGTCTGACACCCTGTGTGTGGCTGCTTCCTAATGCAACCAGACAAAAAGCTCTGGTATCACCAGGCTGGCAACAATGGCTGGTGACTACACACCCAAATGCAACACAGGAGTTAGAAAACACAGCGAATGCCTTCACAACTACCTCTGGAAACATGGGGCTTTTGACTATCATGGCACGGAGGGTGGCAGGAGACAGACAGGTTGGCACTCTGGCAGTAGCTGAGAGCTCACATCTGATCCACAAAGCCCATTCCCAGTAAAATACCCCCTCCAACAAGTCCTCATCTTCTAATCCTTCCCAAAACAGATCCCACCATCTACGGTCTATGTATTTAAATATATAAGCTATGGGGCCATTTTCATTAAAACCACCACAGACCTGACAATCAATCAATATCTATCTATCTATCTATCTATCTATCTATCTATCTATCTATCTATCTATCTGCTTGCTTATTTACTTCATTCACTCATTCATTCATTCACTCATTCATTCATTCATTCATTCATTCATTCATTCATTCATAGCAGCATCCTGCTATGCAGCTCAGACTGGCCTCGAATTCATGGCCACCCTTCTGCCTCAGCCTCCCAAGTGCTGAGATTACTGGTATATGTGAAGAAAAATCCCTGGGGTGGTGGTGGGGGAACACTTTACAATGAAGCATCCACAGAGGTGATTAACTTAGTAGCATGCCAATGATTGTGGAAAGGTTACTATGGTGCAGGAGATGGGCCTAATTACAATTTTTCTTGGCTTTGGTCACCAAATAGTATTTCCCTGAATGCTTTCCTCTATGTCTGACCCACACCATGTTTGTTACAAACAGGTGAACTTTCTGGCATGAAGCATCCACAGAGGTGATTAACTTAGTACAGCCCACAATGAAAATCTACCAATCAAAAGACTATGAATGTGTCAGGTAACATCTGAGGCTGTAACAGATGCATTCAGACTTTAACCTACCTGTTACCATCAATATATTTTAAAGGTACCTTGACTTATGACTTTGTTCTGTTACTCATCAGATAATACTGGAACATGGAATCTGGGCTAACTTGAATCTGTGTTAGCAGGCCATGGTCACACATATTTGGCTCAAGAATAAATTAGTTTTTATCCCTTTTTGGGTATGGTTTTGCACCGACACGTGTAGCAATATGCCTCACACTCAGCATTGCCCACACCATGTTTGTTACAAACAGGTGAACTTTCTGGCATGCATTACTGTACAGCCCACTAACCTCTACCAATCAAAA